>NW_012148452.1:1855975-1857754 GCF_000956105.1 Propithecus coquereli
AGGTTCCACTCCCCTTGCCCTCTTTCACTCCATGGGTAACAATTTTTATTGTTTTTTTGATTTATTCTTCCACTGTCTCTTTATGCAAGTATAATCAAATATGAATGTTTTTATTTCTCCCCTTCCATTACCCAAAAGATAGCATGCTTTGTTCTATTCTACAAGCATTTTATTTCTTCATTTATATATTCATTCAGAGGGTACCCTTCCTTGAAATTCTATAGTGCCTTTGACTATTCCTGGTTGCTTTCTACATAATATTTCAAACAGCTCAGAGCCTTATTTAGCATATCCTACCACTTCTCTGCTCTGTTACCGTGGAGACATCTTGGTTTAATACTGGAGAATCCTGTTTCACCAGTGCTAGAGAATTCAAATCAAACAGCTGAAATATGGGTTTAACTCTAAAAAAAGAAAAACAAAAGAAGAGGACTGTATATATTGCCACCAAATGATCCATGATTTTGAATAGATGTCAAATTCAGTCTTCTTGGTTGGGCAGAAAAATTCTCTGATCAAAGTAACATACTGACCCACCTGCTCTTCACTTTCACAGATCTCTTACTAACCCTTTCAACAGACAGTGGCTTAAACAGGCTTAGATGAGGCCTGACAGCCTCAGAACTCAGGCCTGAAAACATGGCATAATTCACTTGGGGCAATGTGAAAGAGAATGTTTTCAAACTGAGCCTACACAGTGGAAGATCTAAAATTAACCGTTTTCTAGAAAATTATATTCAGCCTTCAATATGAGAGAAAATATCTAAAAATATGAATTGCAGTGAAATAATGGGTTGAAAATGAAAGGCAATCTACAGATACACTTTTAATTTCACTACAGAGAGACTCGATAATTCACCCTATTGTGTTAGGCATGTGACACATGGATGCACTGAGCACAGAGCTTGGTACGAATGGCTGCTGACTCTTTGTGGGTGAATGAACAAATGAATGTCTCTGCACCATGTGTTCTCACTGTGTTCCCCTTATACCTAGGGCCAAATCACCATCTGCAGATATTAACTTAGTTCATTTGGGTCCTTATGTAAGAGTTTCTTAGCTGTATTTGATAGAGGAAAAACTATTTTAAGAGAAGGGAATTACCATTGGATCTTATTGTTCTGGTCACTTTTTCTTTTCTTGTGTTATAAAACTATGTATTGACACACCCAGTGAAGGTAGAAGTTTTCTTTGGATCGGTTAGACATTATTTCTTTTTCTGTTTTGGATTGGTTAGATTTTAAATGAGTTACATAAACACATTTCCATTTTTATGGTGACATGCAGGCCTTAATTAGAAGTAAACAAGCCTGTTCTTGTATCCTTTAATAAAATAGTATTTGTTGTTTATTTTCTTTGTGATCTTCTAAAATTCCAACAGGGGAATTAGAAGATTCATGAGAAAAACATTTTTAAATTTTAGATAAATATTTTTGCCATTTATGTTTTACCAAGCTACAAAGCCCAAGGGATAAATGAAAATTCAAAGCAGACATTCTCAAAGAAAAGAAGCCTTATAATAATATACTATAGTTGTTTTTTTTAAAACACAGCCTTAATAATTAAGGTTAAAGCTTCCCCTCTTGGTTCTAAAAGTGAAATATTTGTTTGCTGTACAGGTAATACTATGAATGCATTTCCAGATGCTTGGATCTTTGGAACAATTATTGAATATACTTTATTCTAGAATATGTGCTATTTTTAATTAAGGTAGGTGGTTTATGCTATCACCAAATTTCAATAATTTTATCTTGGGTGCAATAAAGCAATCAAAGAACA
>NW_012148452.1:1865219-1865651 GCF_000956105.1 Propithecus coquereli
GATCTGGAAAATACTGACAATACTACGACTTATAAACATACCAAGGAGACTATGAGCTCCAGAAGGAGATGAACTTATAACTTCTAACTCCTAACCGAGTTCTTAGTACAGTACTAATTACTTTAGAATGAATTAGATTTTTCATTTAGCTTGTTGGCTTAGGCAGAAAACTATCAGAGGAAGCGGACTAACCATTTGGTTGGCTTAAGTGTTATAGATGTATTTTGTAATAAAACACACACACACACTCATAGGATAAACATTGGAAAATTGGTAGGTTTTCTTTTTTTTCAAGACAGACTCTGGCTCTGTTGCCCTGGCCCAGCTCACAGGTTGTGAGCTCAAGCAATCCTCCTGCCTCAGCCTCCCGGGTAGCTGGGACTACAGGCATGCGCCACCATGCCCGGCTAATTTTTTCTATATATATATTTT
>NW_012148452.1:1866736-1868427 GCF_000956105.1 Propithecus coquereli
GAGACCCCGTCTCTACTAAAAAAATAGAAAGAAATGAATCGGACAACTAAAAATATATAGAAAAAAAATTAGCCAGACATGGTGGCACATGCCTGTAGTCCCAGCTACTGGGGAGGCTGAGGCAGGAGGATCGCTTGAGCCCAGGAGTGTGAGGTTGCTGTGAGCTAGGATGACACCACGGCACTCTAGCCCAGGCAAAAGAGTGAGATTCTGTCTCAAAAAAAAAAAGTGGAAAGCGATTTTATTTTTGGTCTGTGTATCCGTAATTTTGGTCTTTACACTTGATCACTGTTTCAGCTGCTATTGCTGAGTAACGAATTATCCCAAAACTTAGTGGTGTGAAACAACCACCATTTTATTTTGCTTGTGGTTTTGATGAGTCAGGAAATTGGGAGGGGCTCTGACACGCAGTTTTCTCTTGGGATCTCTGAGGCGGCTGCGATCAGATGTTGGCTGGAGCTGCAGTCGTCTGAAGGCACATCCAAGATGGTTCACTCGCATGGCTGACAGTCGCATGCTGGCAGTTGGCTGGGAGCTCAGCTTCAGCTGTCACCTGAATGGCATACTCATGGCTTCTCTAGCAGCTAGTGTCAGGGTTGTCAGACTTCTTACATGGTGGCTGACTTCCCACAGAACGAGTATCCCAGAAGAAGCAGGAGGAAGCTGTAACACCTTTAATGACCCAGCTTCAGAAGTCACGCACCATTACTCCATCACTTCCTCTGTACTCTATTAGGCAGAGCAATCATAAGCTCATCCATATTCAAAAGAAGAGGACATAGAGCCCACTGCTTAACGGGAAGAGTGTCAAAGAATTTGGGGACCATGTCTTAAAATCATCATAACCAGGCTGATCATTTTTGGCATAGTCAGCCTATGCTTTATGAGATTTAATTTGGTTTCAGGTAGAACTATCTCTAGATTACACTTTTAAGCTTTTTATTATAGAGCATTGCAAGCATATATAAAAGCAAACAGAATGGTATAATGAACTGCTGTGCACCATTACCAAGTTTCAAAATGTATTAACTCATGGCCAACTGCTTCACCTATACCTCCACCTGCCTCTCCCCATCTTTGACTCCCATATTGGAGTAAATCCAAGACATCATGTTGATTTATCTGTAATTATTTCAGTATATCTTTTAAAAATATATATATATTTTAAACAATTTGATCAAAAAAATTAATAATTACTTAATAGCATTAAAAATTTAGCTAGAATTTAAATTTTCAATGTCTCATAAATGTTATAATTTTATTTAATTCGTTTGAATCAAGATCATAATAAGGCCCACATATTGTGATTTGTCTTTAAAGTCTCTTTAAATTTCAGGTTTCCTGCTGCTACCCCATTTTGCTATTCCTTGCAATTTATTAGTTGAATAAACTGGGTTATTTGGCTTCTAAAATTTCCCATAGTCTGGGCTTTGCTGACTATACCTGTTGGTTCAATTTTACTTGTTTGGGTTTTTTTAAATCTGTATTTTCTATATATTGGTAGTTGGATATAGATGCTTAGTCAGATTCAAGTTTGATTTTTTTTTGGCAGGGGTACTTCACAGGTGGTGTTGGGTTCTTTCTTCAGGAGGTGCGTATTATCTGGTAGTCCCTCTTTTTGCGATATCTGCAGCCATCATTGCTCAATGCCTATATCCATTAATTAATTAAGAATTACAAAATGCTGACAT
>NW_012148452.1:1868477-1869593 GCF_000956105.1 Propithecus coquereli
ATAATTTCTTTCTATTTTTAGTAGAGACGGGGGTCTCACTCTTGCTAGGGCTGGTCTTGAACTCCTGACCTTGAACGATCCACCCGCCTCAGCCTTCCAGAGTGCTAGGATTATAGGCGTGAGCCACCACGCCCGGCGGGTTTTCTTTTTTTAATGAAACCATGACAGGCAAACAAAATTTTTGAACTAGAGCCCAGGTTCACCTGGGGCATTTCCTTAAAATTCAAATTAGTTTCTCTTAGGCTCATATTCTCACTGTGTTGCCTAAGCAAAGAAGACATTAACCTTTCATTTCATTTGATTTCGTTCTTCTCATTTCCATTCTGAAGAGAAAGTCCAAGCTCCAAAATGCCAGTCCAGAAATGTATGCTATGAGTCCCAAACAGTGTTGTATAAAATAATATATTGTATTTATTTTGAAGCAGTTTTTTCATGGAACTACCTAGAATTTAATGCCGGTTTCCTCCATATTTATGTACCCAAATGAACAGAGTTCAGTATTGTATATGGTAGGTACTGAATAAAAAAGCCTTCTCTTCAGAAAAGATGAAAACCATGAAGAGAGTGTTCTGGTGCAGACTCTATTAAGCCTGCAAAAACACGAAGGGGCTTGGGAGAAGTGCATGGGAGAAGGGGTGTCACACGGCCTACTCTGCTATGCCAGGCCTACATTTGGAGTAATGAGTGCCCTTAGATGGTCTTCTAAGAACAGTGCCTGGCATCTAGTAACAGTGCCTGGGTCTAATATGTGTTGAAAGAATTAATAAATGTATTAATAAATGAATGATAAATTAATTGATTAACAAATAAGAAATGTTTAAATAAAAGATAGTTTGCACATAAATGAATAATTGGATGAGTCATGTAAATATTTGCCTACTTGTTATTGATTAGAAAACTCTAGCATAAATAGTATTCTTAGAATTGACTTAAGTCTCTCTCTACGCCTCAATTAATAAATGAAACTATGGATATCCCAAGAGTTTAATGACTTTTTCAGTCACAATGCACATGTTTTTAAAAAGTGGAAAGCGGGCCAGGCACGGTGGCTCACGCCTGTAATCCTAGCACTCTGGGAGGCCGAGGCGGGCGGATTGTTTGAGCTCAGGAGTTCGA
>NW_012148452.1:1871008-1880322 GCF_000956105.1 Propithecus coquereli
ATTTTACTTGTTTGGGTTTTTTTAAATCTGTATTTTCTATATATTGGTAGTTGGATATAGATGCTTAGGCAGATTCAAGTTTGATTTTTTTTTGGCAGGGGTACTTCACAGGTGGTGTTGGGTTCTTTCTTCAGGAGGTGCATATTATCTGGTAGTCCCTCTTTTTGCGATATCTGCAGCCATCATTGCTCAATGCCTATATCCATTAATTAATTAAGAATTACAAAATGCTGACATTTTAATTCAAACATTCTTTTCTCACTTGTCAGCTGAAAGAGTTCCATAAAGAGAAATTTTTCCTCGTCTACCATTTCGTTACCCAAGGATACAGTTAGAGTACGAAAAGCAGAATGGTAGAATAAATGTTTGGCTTATTTCCTTTGTTTTCCAGTTTTCAAAATAGTGAGTTAGTAGACTACTTTTTAAAATTCAAATAGGGAATTATTTTGCAAAAGAGAAAAAAAAACTTTAGAAAGTGTATCGTACAAGCCTTGGTGAGTTTTTTGTTTGTTTTGCTTTTTACATCTTAATGACATAAAAATAAAAGGCTAGGAATTCCCAGATTGACAGTTGTGTGCAGCCCTAGAGAGCACTTTGCCCAGACAGGAGAACAAATGAAGGTTCTGGAAGAGTTCTAGGAAAACTATAGAAATGACATGTAGGAATATTTGGGAAACATTATTGAATATAGATGACAGGGGTATTGAAATGCTTGGGTAAAAATTGGGTGGGTTCATGGACAAACAGGCAAATAAAAAAACATAGTAATCTTTAATATAGGAAAAATGAAGATTTACAAGAAAAGAGGTGTGTTTGAAAATCCTACTTGGCTTGTCTGCTAACAATATTTGCTTGGCCATAATAATGTAAACGCTGACTTTCGATATAACATAAAATATCAATATGTTTATGTAGGGAACATGGGAGAAAGGGAGATGGGAAAGGTGGTATGAAAAAGTAAAACCTCCATCTATTATGATGGGAAATCAACAGATTATGTCTAAAATAAATCAGCTGAGAAGTTGAATAAAAGCATATTATTTAGAAAATGGTGATAAATGTTAGAAGGAACAGCTAAGAGTTGAGGTGGTTGGCTCCAGAGGGTAGAAGTAGGAGATACATAGGAATCAAGAAGGAACTGATGTTTTAAATTAGAAATCTTTAGGCAATGTTACCTTTTTATGCTATTATATACAGTCATGCATCACTTAACAATGAGGATATGTTCTGAGAAGTGTGTCATTGGATGATTTCATCATTGTGCAAACATCATAGAATGTACTTGCACACACCTAGATGGTATAGCCTACTACACACCTAGGCTATATGGTACAGACTATTGCTTCTAGGCTACAAATCTATATGGCATGTTACTGTCCTGAATCCTGTAGGCAATTGTAACACGGTGGTGAGTATTTGTGCATCTAAACATATCTAAACATGGAATAGGTACATAAAAATACAATATTATAATCTTATGGAACCCCTATCGTATATGCAGTACATCATTGACCAAAATGTCATTATGCGGCACATGACTATACATGTATGAAAATAGAAATTAACCTAAAATACAGGGAAATATCATCCATGCAATGAGAAAAATATAGAAAAAAGAGCTGCAAAGTAAAGATTCTAACTCTAAAGTTGGAAAAAAACAATACAAATGTTTCAGCTTGTATTTTATATGTGGATTTAATGATGATCTCTTTCATCCTGTGGACTTACAGTGGCTTTCTACTGCCTTACAAAAACAGAATCGATATTTTTTTTCTACTTCTAGAGCATTCTCAATCACAACCACTAGCTTTCACTTAAGTCCTTCACAGATTATTCAAAATCATTTCATTTTATCATTTCATTCTCAACTCTAAGTGTGATTTCAAGCTAAATCCTCTCCTGGAAATGGGCCATCAGTTGCATTGATCTCACTGGCCTGCCCCAATCCATTATGGAATAGTGGTCAAGGACCTGGAGCTCTAGAATCCAACAGACTCAGTTCCACCCCTGCTGGGCCACCTGGGGGTTAGACAACCTTGGATGTTGCTCTCTATGCCTCAATTTCTTCATCTGTTCAGGGGGATAGTAAGAGTATCTATCAGGTGTAAGGATTAAAAGAGATAATATTTGTAAACAGGGTAAATCTTCCAAATAAATATGTTATTGTTATTAAACAAATAGCAGGCAGACATGCACTCAGAGGCATCTCTGCTAATGCTTATCTAGGGAAATTAAATGCAGTTGTGTCCCTGAGCAGGTGAACTAGAGAAGTTTATTTACAGAATGCCTTAGAGGGACTAGCCCTTGGTTGGCGCTGGAGGTGGAAAGTGAGTGAGACACACCCCCTACCTTCAAGAGGCCTAAGACTAGGGCAGGAAGCAGACATATGCAGTAGTCTCCCCTTATTTGAGGTTTTGCTTCTGAGGCTTGAGTTATAGGCAGTCAACCAGGACCTGAAAATAGCAAATGGAAAATTCCAGAAATAAACAATTCATAAGTTTTAAATTGTATGCCATTCTGAGTAGCATGATGAAATCTCTTCATCCTGCTCTGTCCCGCCCAGGACTGAATCACTGGTTGTTCCAGCATTTCCACACTGTACATGCTACCCGCATGTTAGTCATTTAATAGCTGTCTCTGTTATCAGATCAACTGTCTCAGTATCGCAGTGTGTGTGTTCAAGTAACCCTTCTTTTACTTAATAATGGCCCCAAAAGGCGAGAGTAGTGATGCTGGCATATTGTTATAATTGTTCTATTTTATATTAGTTATTATTGTTAATCTCTTACTGTGCCTAATTTATAAATTAAACTTTATCATAGGTATGTATAGGTAGGAAAAAACAATATACGTAGGGTTCGGTACTATCCATGGTTTCAGGCATCCACTGGGGGTCTTGGGACATATTCCCTGTGGATAAGGGGGCTCTACTATAACGTGGTAGGTGACAAAATAATGGTAGAGGTAGAACAAGGAATGTGTTCACCGTGACAGACTGGGGGCACCACAATTCCTCGTGTGGCGACGGTTGTTTTATGCAAGGGCATTTAGAAGGAGGTTGTAGCTTCTTGCCCCAGTGTCACAAAGAGAAATTTTTTTGTAAAGCAGGTGTCTCTTCCCAACAATGGGATTCAGACATGAAATTTGCCACCGCAGTGGTATGGATGGTGGTTGCAGGGGTGAATCTTGCTTGTAAGATCTGCTAAGTTCATCGTAGATTGAATCGAGTATCACCTGCACCCGCCCCAAACTGCAGTGGAGACATGGTTGATGACAGCACTGGGCGGGCAGTGAGGGACAAGCACCAGGAATGCGGCCAAACAGGCGGGTCTGATGGATACTAAAGGAGCAAAGACGTTGTGTAATGAAGTTGTGTGTGATGACGAATTAACCTTACCCAAAGAGAGTTCTGGCCTTTGTCCTCAGTTACCAAGAGGTAATTGCTAGGCACCTGGAATGTCCTGCCTGATAGGAGTGTTTTTGTTTGCCTAGGGGCTTTGGCCATCAGACAGTCTAAAAATGTGATTTATGATGGAGACTTTGGGTCAGGTCATATCAGTTCTGACCTCCAGAAGAGGCTAGAGACTAGAAGTCCCATAAAAACTCTGGACACCAAAGGCTTGGATGAGCTTCCCTGGTTGGCAATACAGAAGGTGCCTGGCTTATGATGGTTGGACTTAGGATTTTTCAACTTTACGGTGGTGCAAAACTGTGGCAATTTTGATGTAATGTACAGTATTCAGTAAATTACATGAGATATTCAATATTTTTTCATAAAGTAGGCTTTGTGTTTGATGATTTTGCCCAATTGTAGGTTAATGTAAGTGTTCTGAGCATATTTAAGGTAAGATAGGCTAAGATATGATGTTTGGTATGTTAGGTGTATTAAATGCATTTTTGATTTATGATATTTTCAACTTATGCTGGGTTTATTGGACTATAACTCCATCATAAATTGAAGTGCTTCTGTGCTATGTGCATATTATCACACATCATGGCCAAAACTGCATGAAGCTGTAGGAAGATGACCAGAAGCTCCATGTTTGGACACCTCTTGAAATCTGCCCTTGCATCTCTTCCCTTGGCTGATTTTAGTTTGTATTCTTTGCTATAATAAAACTGTAACCATAAATATAGCAATTTCCTGAGTTCTGTGAGTCATTCTATGAGGGAGGTTTTAAAAACACCTCTGAATTTGTAGCCATCTAGTCTGAAGTGAGGATGGTCTTGGGAACCCACAAACCTGTGGCTGGTGTATGAAGTGAAGGCAGTCTTGTGGGACTGTGCCGTCCAGCTGAACAGTCAGCTAGGCTCAGTACAGTAGCCAAGCACTGGGGGATTGCCAGGGCAGAAGGACCATGTGGGTCTCAAACCCTGGTTACTTCTCTAGGCTCTGCTGTGGCCCTCTGCCCATACCTGTAACCATGGAGCACCCACCTCTTTCCTGCAGTTCCAAGTCTCAGAAACTAATTCTGACCTTAGATTGCAGAGGTTTATGGAGCATTGACTCAGTGTTTTGGGATTCATCACGCTGGCTGGGAATAGGGAGAAGGATAGCATTGGAGTTCAGGGCCAAGCCTTCAGCAATAGACAGACGTGATGTACCAGTCAGAGTCATACTAGAAAGACCATAATTCAAGAAGGACTTATTATACAGAAGTTTCCTACAAAAGTGTGGGTGTGGCCGAGTGTGGTGGCTCATGCCTGTAATCTTAGCACCCTGGGAGGCCTAGGTGGGAGGATTGCTTGAGCTCAGGAGTTTGAGACCAGCCTGAGAAAGAGCAAGATCCCGTATCCACTAAAAATAGAAAAATTAGCTGGGTGTAGTGATGTGCACCTGTAGCCCCAGCTACTCAGGAGGCTGAGGCAGGAGGATCGCTTGAACCCAGGAGTCTGAGGTTGCTGTGAACTAGGCTGATGCCACCGCACTCTACTCAGGGCAACAGAGTGAGACTCTGTCTCGAAAAAAAAAAGCGTGGGTGCAGGGGAACCAAAAGGGATAGGGCAGTAGCAGCCTTAGACTCAAAGACACAGAGAAAGAAATGGAAGGAGAGGATTCCATAGGTAGAGGCAGACACTTTGAGGCACAGCAAGCCAAAAGCAACCCCTCCTTTCTTCCCTCTTATCTGTGGGCCTCTCCGTAACAGCCCGTACTGGTGCTAGGACTCAAGGGCTGCTGTTAAAGCCCATAAAGTCAGAAGCCCATAAAGTCAGCTTCTGGGGTGGAGAAAAGCAGAAAGCTGATCTGGAAGGATAGGTGGAAGGTATCCTTGCCACCTACTAGCTATGTGATCTTCAACATGCACGAGTTCCTTCACCTACACAACAGTGCTTTGGTAAGCAAGGACCAAAAAAGGTAAGGCACATAGGGGCTTAGTGGAGCACCTAGTGCACAGGATGCGCTCAGTACCAGGCAGATAGTAAGCAGTACTAGCTAGCATTGCTGCTCTGCCTCTGGCTTTGTGCCCAGCTCTAATAATTGGGCTCTGACTTGCTCCTGAGACCCAGTTGTCCCCAGTATCCCATTCTGATCATTGGATCCAGGTTATTTCCATCATGTTGGAGGTCCTGTCTTGTTATTTGTGTAATCCTGGGGCCGCCTAGGAATGGCACCTTGCTGCATACTCCTAGGTAACCATGGAAACTGGCTGCCTTTATCAGATAACTAAAGGCAGGTTGGTAACAGCCTGAATGATGACGGGGAGACAGGCTGAGAACAAAGTCTTTTATGAGTCATGCTAAGCAAAATCCATGCTCCAGACTTGGGTTAGTGTCCAGGTCTACATCAGGAACCCTCTCCCTTAAGCCAGAGGACACAGAGGACACTGAGTGTTCTCACAGGCAACGTAGAGTTGAAGGTCCCCATGCCGCTCTGCCTGCTGACTCCAGTGAGCTCTGCAGGAGCCATTTTTATTGAAAAGCTCTCCACACCTCCACCTCCTCTGAGGCCTTGATGCAGGAAACTAGGACTAGATGGGTCAGAAGCAGAATGGAACAAGTCTACAATTTTAGAGACGAGGTGGGTATTTGTTTGCTAGGGCTGCTGTAAGAAAATACCACAAACTGGGTGGCTTCGACAACAGAAATTTGTTGTCTCACAGTTCTGGAGGCGAGAAGACTAAGATCAAAGTATCAGCAGGATTGGTTCCTTCTGAGGGCTGTGAGGAAGAATCTGTCCCACGCCTCTCCCCTAGCTTCTGGTGGCTTGCTGCTAATCTGTGGTATTCCTGAGCATGTAGAAGCAGCACCCTCATCTCTGCCTTCATCTCCACATGACATTCTCCCTGTGTGTGTATGTGTGTGTGGGTATCTGTGTATATCTGTGTGTCTGTGTCCAAATCTCCCTTTTCATAAGGCATGAACTAAAATAAAATATTAAGCCCTCCCCAGCTGACTGAATGGACCCTCTCTCGGCCAAGGGAACCCCAGAAATACCCTAAAGCTGATTTGCTGGCCGTGAGAAGGGAGGTCAGACATACCTCATCATGCGCTCCCTCCCTTCTTAGAGATACCCTTTGTAACTCATTAACAGGCCTAGGGCTGTACAAGACACAGCTTAAACCATACCTGCGGGTCCTTAAATTACATACCAAATCACTTGAGTCTGGTTAGGCTGGTGGCTTGTCCCTGATTAATAGGCTTCCTTAGCTTAACTTAAAACATTCCAAGCCTTTAGATAAAGCTTCATTTCTTTAACCAATTACAAATCTTTAAACCCACCTGTAACTTGTAAGCCTCCCCCCTCCTTTGTGATGTCCCACCTTTTCAGGCCAAACCAACGTATGCCTTCCACGTGTTGATTTACAACTTTACCTGTAATTCCTGTCTCCCTGAAATGTATAAAATCAAACTGTAACCCAACCAAGTCCGCTTGCTCGAGGCTTCTTGGGCGTGGCTCTGGGCCATGGCCCTCAAACTTGGCTCTGAATATAGCTCTTTAAATTATTTTACAGAGTTTGGGCTCTTTTCCATTGACAAAGGAGCAGTCGTAAAGGATTAGGGCCCACCTTAATGACATCATCTTAACTAATTGCATCTACAACAATGCTATTCCCAAATGATATCACATTCTAAGGTACCGGGGCTTAGGACTTCAACATATGAATTTTGGAGGACACAATTCGACCTATAACAAAGGGTATAGGTGGAGAAAGTCCATCCATGACACCTGTTCTGGTTCTGAAATATTGACTCTTCTTGAATTTCTCACCACTGGGCTACCTTCCTATCAGGAAGCCCCTGTTATTCCGGGTTGTGCCTTTTGCCCTACAATATCTTGGCCCTCTACCTGCCCCATTTCAGCAATCTGGTTCCATCTAGTTCCAGCCCTCACCCCTGGGCTGACATCTTGGCATCACTATTCTGCAAGCATTTATTCTGTCAGCCTTAGCAGACTTCCTCCAAGTCGAGTGTGTTTCTCTTAGAACTGGCCCCACAGGTCCTTTTTGCTTGGCTGTGCCCCAACCTCTGCAGCTAGTGGGGCCAAATCCAGCTGCATTCTAAGGGAAGCCGGCAAGGTCTGAAGTGAGAGCAAGAAAAAGGCATTTAGATCCAGACAGGCAAGGCTCAGAGCCAGACGGAAGAATGCGGCAAAATGGCACAGATTAGCAGAGTTAGAGTGCAACCCGGTGGATCGAAGCGTGTTGGCGCTTGGCTCTAGTTCCCACTGCCCCTTGTATGGCTGGCCCAGGCCCACAAGTTCTGTGATATTGATGAGCAGATAGTTTCTGGGTATGAGGGACTAAAACTGCAGCTACTTTCTTATTGAAATAATGCACCCACACAGAATTAGACAGACTCTTAGGAAAATGATGGCTCTTTGGGTTATTTCTGCACAATAGTATACCTGGATTTTGACCATCGATCCAGGACAGAAGCTATCAATATTTCAAGAAGCTAATATTTTAAGCAGCTTTCCGGGCATGAGCAGGTATCTTTTCTTTCCTCCCCAGCGAGAGAAGGGACCCTGTGAGTTCCTGAGATTTTAACACTGGGCTAGAACCAGGTCCCCTGAGTGCTAACAATTATCCTACATACTTCTTAGCTTGCTCAAAAATGCCCACACTCTTACCAACAGGGTCAGGAGCACCTGATCATTTCGAAGAGATAATTCCCCCAGATGAGAAGTGAACCACAAAAGTAGTCATTATGTGCATCCCCTCGTGCCCCTTCTTAGAAGCCGAAGTGTGATTTAATGTATTTTAGGAACTAAAGTTCAAAATGTGAGTTTCCTGCGTAGAGAAGAATAATCTGTCAGAAAGCACTTAAAAGGCACAGCAGACAGATTAAATGTATTCAAAGATCTGTCCTTGGCCCTCTTTTCTGTTTTCCTTGACGATGTCATTCAAACACCAGCTTGCGACAGAGGCTCACTCCCTTGCCTGTGGCTGTGGCTTTCCCCAATCCCTGGAGGGCTGAGCTCTAAGTGTACTGCCTAGTGGAGATGGACCTACAATGTCACAAAAGCAATATATCTCCGAGGGAAGTGATCATTTGTACGCTCTTCCACCCAACTCTACCTCCTCACTTCTTGCTCTGGGACCCCTTTTTTCATTAATGTTGTTCATCTAAGCTTGAAACTGCTAAGTCAGTGATTCTTGGCCTTTTTTGAAGTCTCACTTTTGAGGTTGGATGGGAAATACGGACCCAGAAAAAGACACATTCACATGAATACTTGCTCAAAATTTCAGGAGGTCTTTAGGCTCCCCTAACTAAGCAATCCTGATTTTTCTCTTTTACCTCCTAATAATACCTGCTCAAAAGCCTTCAGCGGCTCTCCATTATCAATAAAATATGTCCCTATTGCTTAACCTGGCACTTAGAACATGGTGTTCTAGAGCTGCAGCTTCTCGTTCTAAAAATAAATGGGTTAATACATGCAAAGCACAGTACTTAGCACCCCGTGAACACTGGGGAAGTGGGACCTATTATTATTATTGTCCTTTGTGTCAGTCCACCTAATTTCTCATTTGTCCCTTTACTCTTGCCTGTCCTGTGTTTTGCTCCCTTTGTGCCTTTTATTCTCTCCCTGCCAATCACATGTCCCAGTGTCCCTAAGTCCCCTAACCTTCTCAGATCACAGTTTCCTTAACTTGAGCCCCCATCCTATAGGAGATCCAATCTCTTCTGCAGTATTCTGAACCAGGGCTATTTTACTTTCTTCAAGTTGGGGCTTATCTTCTCCTGCCCTGAACCCCCTTTCTGGCTTTCTCTCCACAGGCTGTGTTGTCTCTGAGCATCTGTGGCTACTCCCCACTCCTTGCCACCAAGAGCGTGGACACAACCCCTCCTGGCTGGCTCCCTGCTAATGCCAC
>NW_012148452.1:1883327-1886011 GCF_000956105.1 Propithecus coquereli
TAAGATGGTTCCATTCATTCCAACTAGGAGGCAACTTTATTCCCCCACCTCCTCTTTCCTTTTTCAAACAAGCCTAAGGACTCACCCGCTTCCCTTTGGGCTGTTTAGCTCCTGCCACCCACTTCATCTCCTGGAGTTGTTTACCTCAAACTCTGGGCCCCAGTTCCCTGCTTCCTTGCTGCCCTTGAAAACAAATACCTTGGTCCTTTTTGTTTTTAGAATTTTACTGCTAATGGCTACAGCGAAACAGAGAGGAAACAACAATAAGGAGGAAATTGCAAAGTTTAAAAAGACCTTATGGTTCTTAGTCATAGCCCTTGATTCCCTTAATGAGAGGGCACCTGGAAGTACGTACACTATTTTTATTCTCTCCTGTTAGACTCTCCTAGCTGGTGGCTTATGCACAAAGGGCCTGAAGATTCTACAATATCCGAACGGTGCTGAAGAAGTGCCATGAACAATGGGAACCATTAGGTGGCAGCACAGGGCATGTCTTTTCAGGTCTTCCTGAGCAGGCAGGCGGATGCGAGGCACCAGGTTGTCAAGGAAGGGATAACTTAGTGCCATATCAGGGCAAGCGTTTGGGCTGAGCCCAGCGAGAGGATACCAGTCGGCCAAGAGACTCCCCGTGCCACTGTGCTGCCAGGTAGCCAGCTGTGGGATTCTCTTCTGTGTTTCCTTCCTCTGGTAAGTTAACCATAGGAACCTTCCAGCCCAACACCTTGATTTTCCAGACACAGAAACCAAGGCCCTGAGAGACTGGCCTCTCCTCTTGGTGGCATGGTGAGGAGTCCTGTCAGATGTCTTCATGGTTTCACTAGTGCCAGCTTATTCTTCTGGTCTGTCCCTCCCAGTTAAAAAGCATTTCCTGAAGTCTGTTTAGTACGGTTAAAGACTCATTTTCCCAGTTTCAAAGGTGAAACTAAGAGGAAGTTCTTTGCCTCTGATGAAGTGGGACTTTACACAGGAAATAGAGACTGGCTGGACACAGGAAAATAAAAGTAAGCTTTATGTCCGCCTCCAGCTGGCCAACCCACCTGAGGGAAAAGGGAGGGCCTCTAGTCCAGAAGGGGGGTTACAGCTCTCAGCACGCTGTGCAGGCTGTGTGTGCTCCCTTTTACGCGACCTGCTGGTATAATTGTGGCTCTCATCGAGGGTAGCCTAGCATTACAGGGCCGGGCCATGCATATCCGAAATAACTCACCAATCCTCTCAAATTACATTAGTAAAACCAATTGCATTCCTAGATTTAAACACAAATTCAAACAACTGCACTATCACAAAAATGTCCTCAGGCTTCAGTTAATTTAGGGGGCAGTCTAGTGATCAAAGGCAAAGCCTAATTGCAAAGTAGCATTTGCTAGAAGGGCTGGGCCTCAGAAGAGAATTTTCCTGAGAACTGTTACCAATATAAAGTCTTACTTGTTTATGTTGAAGCACTGTACTGACTGGTACAACGCCTTGCTACTACTCAAAAGTGTGGTCTTCCAACCAACAGCAACACCTGGGAGTTGGTTAGAGATGTAGAATCTCAGGCCCTATCCATTCTTACTGAATCAGCACATGCATTTTAGTAAGATTTCCACATGCATGTTAAAGTTGGAGAAGCACTACTTTAGGATATCCAAGAGAAAAGGCCAACAACAAACAAATACCCTTCCTATTCCAAAATAGTCCCTACTTCACAAACCTTATAGACTAATTTAGGGGCACAAACCACACATGTGGAAAATGGCATGAAAATGATCATTAAGAAATAGGTCATTAGGCCAGGCACAGTGGCTCAGGCCTGTAATCCTAGCACTATAATCCTAGCACTTTGAGAGGCCGAGGTAGGAGGATCGCTTGAGGCGAGGAGTTTGAGGTTGCAGTGAGCTATGATGATGCCACTGTACTCTAACCCAGGTGACAGAGCCAGACCTTGACTCAAAAAAAAAAAAAAGAAAAAGAAATATGTCATTAATGCCATGTGGGCTGCCCTAGGACGGATAGGACATACACATTTGGAGAGGGTGCAAAAGAATGATTACAGTTAAGAGGAGTCAGTCTGGGCCGTCTTCCCGCAGGTGTTGAGATTTTACTTGGCTCTTGAACAAGGTGATAAGCATGCATTAATGGAAAAGGAAGGGACAGGAAAGGGCATTCAAGTGGATAGATCTCAAACCTGGGAGGAGGCGAATTATAAATTCTAGGCAGTAGCCTACAAATACTTTATTATTTTATGTATGTTCCCAGACTATCATTAGATCCTTCCAGCTACACACGTTGCTGGGGCTACACGTGCATATAGCCTCATCACCTGTTACATATTTTGGTTTAGTCAGTGGTTCCCATGGGAATTCTTCAAGTGTGCTCAGCAATGTACATACAAACTTTCTTCTTTGGCTTCCTACAGGCAGGTCCTCACCCCTTCTTTTTTTCTTGTGCATTCAGCTGTGTTTTCTAGCTCTTCTTTTATAATCTGGTAAAAGGAAATTCCTTACATGCGCATTCTCCTGAATTGCTAGAGCCTTTCTTAATGGTGGTGCAAATCTTCTCCGTAAAGCTCTTAATCAGATCTCGTAAATGATTAGCTCGAATGTGTTTTCAGTTTCTGAAGTTAATCATCCTTCAGGGCCAGGAGTTACTATGGAAATGGGGAACTTGTGGTTGTGTCGTGGTTATCTTTACGTCCAGATTTAGTT
>NW_012148452.1:1886486-1888651 GCF_000956105.1 Propithecus coquereli
TTTTTTTTTTCCTCCTTTCCTTTCTTTGATAGAGATGTGCTCTCACTCTTGCTCAGGCTAGTCTCAAACTAGCTGAGCTCAAGCCATCCTCCAGCCTCGGCCTCCCAGAGTGCTAGGATTACAGTGTGAGCCACCGTGCCCGGCTATATCATTCTTTAGAATAGTTCACCCACAAGTTCAGGGACTCTCCCTCTTGCCTGAGCCCTGCTGTAGGTTGCTACAATCGGTATGGTGCCCTGGGTCTGTCCAGGTGGTGTCTGCCCCTGGCTTCAGGGCTACAGATTCCTTTGCCCAGCAACACTCTGGCAGGGGCGGCCTCGACTGCCCAGCAGCAGCCAACTGTTCATCTCTGCTGGGACCTATCAGCAAGCAGCTTGTCACCAGCTGCCCACTGCACCCAGAAAAGATGGCTCCTATATTCACACAGATAATTTGGGTTGATAGGAATAGCATCAGGAGAAGAGAATCGTGTCACCAAATCAATACTTGTGCTTCACAAATTAATGTCTTGGCTCTGGCTCTGAGTTTATATTCAGGAGGACACGACTCCCAGACAAGACTAAGTGGAAAAGACGTTTTGCTCCCAACAACAACAAATTCCTTTTTCTTAATGAGGAGTCAACTAGAGACTTGATATATTAAAGAAAACTCATGGCGAACATCCACTCACTGTGAATTTGATGTTTGTTATGGCACACCTCTAGGAGATGACGTGAGTAAGCTGGGTGAGGGGACCTGCATGCCTGGCATGAATGCTGGCACAAATGAGTCTTTCTACATCCCTGTTTGTAGAAGCATTATTCACAATAGCCAATCCCAGTGTCCATCGACCAATGGGTAGTAGACAAAATGTGCTAGATACACATGGTGAAATATTATTCAGCCTTGAAAAGGAAGGAAATTCTGACACATAATATATAACATGGATAAAACTTGACAACATTATGCCAAGTGACATAAAACAGTTACAGAAAGACAAAGATTATACGATTCCATTCTGTGAAGTACTTAGTCAAGTACTAGGTCAAATTCATAGAGACAAAAAGTAGAACAGTGGTTGTGAGAAGCTGGAGGGAGGAGGGCGATGAGAAGTTACTGTTTGATATGTGCAGATTTTCAGTTTGGGAAGATGAAAACTTGCTGGAGATGGAATGTGGTGATGGTTGCACAACAATGTCCTTAATGCCACTGAACTGTACACTTAAAATGGTTACCATGATAAATTTATGTTATGTACATTTTGCCACAATAAGAAAAGAGAAAGAATAAGTCTTTCACCCATCAGCCAGAGAGCAAGTCCTTTATTTAAATGGATCGCAACATTGTGGGGTCTGAGGAGGTTTCTTAGAAATGTTCAGTAGAATAGAAATGGTTTAACCCCCGATCGAGTTTACTTTGGGACATAAATTCGTAATCATAGAGGCTGACAAACTGATTATGCATCAATCAGTCATGCAAAACAAAACACAGATTGCAACACAGTGACATAAGTTTTACCAACTAGGCAGTTTTGCTATCTTGCAGATCAGGGCTTTTCAAGCTGGAATGTGCATGGGAAGCACCTGGGCATCTTGTTAAAAATGTAGATTCTGGTTCAGTATGTTTGGGGTAGGGCTTCAGATATCTGTTCGTCTAAACAGTTCCCAGGTAGTGCTGATTCTGTTGGTCCAAGGACCCCATTTTAAGCAGCAAGAGTGTAGACCTCTCTGTAATTAAGATTCCCATCCACACCTTGCAGGTAATAGCCCCCTTGTTAAAACTGAACACAGGCATCTCCAGATTTGGATGGAAGGATAGTCTCCTGGTGATATTAATTATTTCTAGGATTCTCTCACTTTGCTTCTTACTGTCATCAAAAATCAGGTTTCAGGCCTGATGCGGTGGCTCACGCCCGTAATCCTAGCACTCTGGGAGGCCGAGGCAGGAAGACTGCTTGAGCTCAGGAGTTTGAGACCAGCCTGAGCAAGAGGAAGACCGGAGACCCCATCTCTACTACAAATAAAAAAACTTAGCCAGGCGTGGTGGCGCATGCCTGTAGTCCCAGCTACTTGGGAGGCTGAGGCAAGAGAATAGCTTAAACCCAGGCATTTGAAGTTGCTGTGAACTGGGTTGATGCCACGGCACTCTAGCCCGGGCAACAGAGCGAGACTCTGTCTCCCAAAAAA
>NW_012148452.1:1888701-1891071 GCF_000956105.1 Propithecus coquereli
CTGGGGAATTAGTACAGTTGCATTGGATACTGGATCACTGTTGCATTTTCATTTCCTGAACCATGTTGACAGAATGTGAAAATAAGAGGAAACTTTAAATAGCCCCAAATGGATAGGATTGGGTTGGGCTGCAGGTAATAGAAAACCAGATAATAAGGGCTTTACCCCATGGAGACAGCATTTTTTTCTCATGTAATAAGAAACTCAAAGGTGTTCAGTTAAGATCTAGTGGAGCTGCTCAACTATATCATCGAAACTTCCTCATTCTCTCTACTCCACCATCCTTAGCTCATTGCATTTGTCCTCATGGTCTTAAGGTGGCTGCTGACTTTCTTAAGGTATTGCGTCTGTGTTCCAGGTCAGGAAGAAGAGGGAAGGGTTAGACCCCAAACCGAATCATCCCTATTAAAAACTATCTTAGAAGCTCTAAGCAGGTAGTTCAGTTTATATCTTTTGGCTAGAATTGGAACACATGTCCTCTTACCGGCAAGGGAGTAGAAGAAAACAAAGGAGAAGGGGACTACAGATAGCTTTCTGGTACCCAAAAAACAATATCTTCCACAGCCATGTAAACAGGCACCTTTAGTTGACATTTTATAAAAGTCATCGTCTGTGTGTCTGCTATTCATAAAGCAAATTTTTTTGGAATATCTATGTACAATTACTTCATTGGGGATATAAAGATAAAAATTGACATATTATTTCATTTGCTCTCTTTAGAACACACTTTTGAAAGTCCCAAGTACTAATTCCTGGGACTCAGGAGAAAAACAGGTGCGCTCACTTTCTGTTGTCTCTTCACAGCAGTTTCAAATCCAATCCAAATACAGAGGAATTGAATCACTCCACTGAAATACTATCTCAGTCAAAAATTCAATGTTCTTCTGTGTAAACGGTTCACTTTGTGAAAAATTATCCTAAATTAAATTCGTGTTCAGACAGCCTTGGCAAACTAACCTCAGTAGCTAGGTAGGAGCAGCATCATCTCCAATGGTTATAGTAACTTTGGCAGGATATTTATGATTAGCTTGTATTGTACTAAAGAATAGTACAGAGCACCATTTTGGGTATTTTACTTACAAATATAACCTAAAAATCATGGTGATAGCACCCGAATTCCTTGTGTTAATAGGCAAAACATAACCATGTAAATTTCCTTAAAGAAAACTGTTGCATTAGTCAGAAAATTCTCTTAAATCTTCTAGACCAGAGATCTTTGCTCCACAGACCAAATTTGGATTGCTGCCTGTCATAAATAAAGTTTTATTGGAACACAGCCATATCTGTTGGTTTATATATTGTCTAAAGCCACTTTGCAACAACAAAGGCAGATCTGAGAAGTTGTGATGGAGACTGCATGGCCCTCAAAGTCTAAAATACTTACTATCTGGCCCTTTACAGAAAAAGGTTTTTCTTTAAATTTTTAAAATTTGTTTATTTTTTTGAGACAGTGTCTTACTCTGTTGCTCAGGCTAGAGGGCAGTGGCATCATCATAGCTCACCACTACCTTGAACTCCTGGGCTCAAGTGATCCTCCTGACTCAGCCTCCCTAGTAACTAGGACTACGGGTGCATACCACCATGCCCAGATAATTTTTAAAAAAATTTTTTTGTAGAGACAATGTCTCGCTATGAAGCTCAGGCTGGTCTAGAACTCCAGGCCTCAAGCTATCCTCCTGCCTCGGCCTCCCAAAGTACTAAGATTACAGGCATGAGCCACAATGCTCAACCTGAAAAAGTTTTATTTCTCTTTAGATTGCATATATTAGGTGCTCAATAAATGCTTCATGATTTATTGAATAGTACCTTTAAGACTTTTTAGTTGGATATGAAAAATTAACAAACTAGCTCTTTCTGTAGATTTCTAGGTATAATAGTTCTAACAAATCTAAACACAAAGCATTTTATATTTCCCTGATTTATCTGGTATTTGTTTGTTGGCTTGTAGTTTGTTATTGTAGTTTGAAGAGCACTTGCCTTCAAAGGATCATGTTAGTGCTTTAAGATTCAGGAATGCAGATTGCTCTATATCCAAGTTGTCAAGAATTGGGCTTTGGGCTAAATGTGTCTCACTGACATGCTTTATTTGGCTCGCATAATGCTGTTGTTGTTTGTTTTTAAGCAACATGAGCTATCAACATTTCAAAACAAGGAGACTTCACATGATAATCCAGATTTCCAGCTTCCCTTGAAAATCTGAAGTATCTAGCAATGTGGGTACACAATTTGGTTAGGCCTATAACCAGTTGGGGCTGAGTAGCTGTTGCTTCCTTAGATGGGTTGAGTACTCTCCAGTTTACCACAGTTGCCACCACCCCCTACAGCCTTACCCCTGGCTGCTCCCTTCCAGACACCTTATCTGTGTGGCCC
>NW_012148452.1:1891121-1893316 GCF_000956105.1 Propithecus coquereli
TATGTGCAGCTGTGTGCCAGGAACAGTACTACTCAGCCATTATGATGCAAAACAGCCCAGTTTTACAGGCTGTTTCAGGCTGTGTTTTTATTGTGGCCTTCTTACTAAGTGCCAGACACTGTGCTAAAAGTTACACATGCATTATCTCATTTAATCTTTACAACAGCTCCGTGACACCAGGGCTGTATTAACTGGTAAAAAACTGAAGTTTAGCAAGATCAAGGAATTGCCCCCCAGGTCTCGAAGCTAGTTAATAACATCTAGCAAGTAGAACCCAGGTCTATCAGGAATTTCAGTTTTGACTGCTGTTCTCTCTGTTCACTCCCCATGATGTTGTAGCCCACCGTAATCTTTATCACAGGAGGTCATGTGATCCAGCTTACATAGATCCAGCTACAATCTTCCTATCAGCAGTGCCGTGCATAGAAACTGAATTGAATTAAAAGGTGCTGACAGATTTCTTTAATTATAGATGTCAATGTCATAGTCTACAAACATGCTGAAAAAGGCAGAGTAGACTTTTTATTCGCACCATGGAAAAGAACTAAAGTCCCATCCTAATTTATCAAAGCCTTCTATTTCCTGTAACAAAGCAGAACTCACAAAATCAGGATCCCAAGGTGATGTGTTTTTCTCTGACTAAAAGTACAAATGAGTCAGAAGCCGTCATTGCTGTTGGAGGCAGCAGATTCCTCCAGAACAGCTCCCCTGCAGCGAGGGGAAGATAGCCTCTTGGCTGCCTGCTCTGGCTCCCCGCTGTGTCCCCAGCTGCTAACACAGTCCCTGGCACCTAGGAGGCTCTGGGTAAATCCGTGTTGAAGGTCAATGCACCTTTCTCAGGGCAGTGGGGCTGGGAACGGGAGTCAACGTTTATCGAGTCCCCACTGTGCATTGGTACTGTGCTAAGCACTTGGGATACAAAGGCGGATTCAGGACAGCCACATAATTTGCAGGGCCCAGCGCAAAATGAAAATGAAGGACACCTACGCTTTCTTCAAATACTGTAGTATTAAGGATTTCAAGACGGTGACAGCAGGGCCTTGAACCAAGTGGGACCCCTCTGATCATGGGGTCTTATGTGACTGCACAGGTTGCATGCCCAGGAAGCCAGCCCTGAGTGAAATGGAAAGTTTCTGTCATCAAAGGGCTCCCAGTCCAGTGGGCAGGACAGACAAAGACATACACAGCGATAATTTGGTGTGATAAATACGTGTGTTGCGGGAGGACTGCGGGGCGTTATGAGAGCAAAAATTCCTTTAGACCTTACATGGGACTTGTAATCTCTTTTTTTTTAAATCTAAAATATTTTTACTCTGTTACTTGTTTAACAGCTTTATTGAGATACAATTTGATACAATTCACATACATACATATTCGTTTCTTCCATTTAAAGTGTACAATTCAATAGTTTTTAGTATATACACAGAATTGTACCACCGACACCACAATAAATTTTAGAACCTTGTCATCATTTCAAAAAGAAACCCCATACCCATTAGCAGTCATGCTCATTTTCTCTATTTCTCCCAGCTCCTGGCAACCACTCATCTACTTTCTGTCTTTATGGATTTGCCTATTCTGCATATTTCATATAAATGGAATGATACAATATTCTTTTGTGACTTTCTTTTTTCATTTAGCTTAATGTTTTCAAGGTTCATCCATGTTGTAGCATCAGTACTTTATCCCTTCGTATTGCCGGATAATATTGCATTGTATGGATATACCATATTTTATTTATCCATTCATCGGTTGATGGACATTTGGGTTGTTTCCACTTTTAGGCTGTTAAGAATAATGCTGCTATGAACATTCATGCACAAGTTTTTATGTGGGCATATGTTTTCATTTCTTTTTCAGGTATATACCTGGGAGTGGAAGTCCTGGGTTATATGGTAACTCTGTGTTACTGCATGTTTTCTAAACAACAACTTTATTGAGATATAATTCATATGCCATAAAATCTACCCTCTTCAAATGTACAATTCAGTGATTTTTAGTATATTTGCTGAGTTGTACAATCACTATTATCTATTTTTTTTTTTTTTGAGACAAAGTCTCACTGTGTTGCCCAGGCTAGAGTGCCGTGCGTCAGCCTAGCTCACAGCAACCTCAGACTTCTGGGCTCAAGCGATCCTCCTGCCTCAGCCTCCCGAGTAGCTGGGACTACAGGCATGCGCCACCATGCCCAGCTA
>NW_012148452.1:1893451-1896192 GCF_000956105.1 Propithecus coquereli
AGTTTCTTAATGAATGTAAAGATTTCAGAAGAAGGTTCCCTTCATATTTAGATATTTAGATCAGAAGTCTATAACTTCTTGCTCTTTTTTTTTTTGAAACAAGATCTCACTCTGTCGTCCAGGCTAGAGTACAGTTGCACGATCATAGCTCACTACAGCCTTGAACTTCTGGGCTCAAGTGATCCTCCCTCCTCAGCCTCTCAACTTCTTACTTTTTTATTGAAATGTTTTAAAATGTTATTTCCTTAGCATCACAGCAAATCAACCTCTGATTACAGTGTGTGCTCCTAGCCTGCCCTGTGCCATGCTCCAGCCACCTGGCCATTTAATTCTTTGAACAAATCAAGCTTGTTCTGGCCTCAGGACCTTTGCATTGGCTGAGATCTCTCCCTAGAATGCTCTTTCCTCCAGATCTTCACTTGCCTGGTTCCTGCTTGTTATTGAGACAGCATAAATGTCACCTCCTCAGAGAGGCCTTCTCTGACCATCCTGTCTTAAGCAGCTGCCAATGCTCTCTGTCATATCAACCTACTTGAAAGCTTTACAAAGCAGTCGTTGCTCTCTAATCATTTGTTCATTTATCCGTTTCCCTCACTAGGCTGTAAGCCCATGAGAGCAGAAACCTGACCAGTCTTGATCACAATAGCTATTTGTTGAATAATCAGTATCTTTTACGAAGGTTTTGAGACTATGAAAGTGTTTAATGGGTACTGCTATTGCTGAAGTTAGTTGGCCCCATCTGCCTTGGGGAATTTAGTTACTGGCCATCTCTTTCGGACGAACAACCTGCCACCCTGTTGCTGACTGATCTCTTTTCATAGCATTTCATTACCTCTTTACTTTTTTGGGTTCTAAGCCCCCGGAACTCCTGTCCTGGGGCCTGCCCAAAGGAAGTAAATATCATTTTATATGGGGACAGCATCTCTATCTCAAGGAAGACACCAATTTATTGGCTTCTGCAGAGAAATTCAGCTTCCTCTTGACTTCTACTTTCTCTCTTTGCCCTAGCACTCACTTTTCATAACCAAAACACCCAACAATGAGTTTTCCGAAAACAAAGAGGAAATCCGTAGCATGCCCCACAATGTGGAAACTTTGCCTCATTTTTTCTTTAATGCTGGTAATAATTTTCCCTTCCTTCGACACTCTTATTTCTGTACCTCTGATTTTTCCTATCTCTCAAGACCCAAATATGAGAACTACATTTTCCACAAAGCCTTTCCTAACTTTCCAAGTCAGAAAGAAATCTTTACCTGAACTTCAATTGTATTTTTTCTGCATTTGTCTTATGACACTTATAGCTTTCTGTATCATATTATATTTTTTAATATATGTATCTCATCTCCCCTATAAAATTTTAAACTCCTTGAGGCTAAGATCTGTGTTTGGTTTATTTACAGAGCACAGTACCTTGCAAACAGTGGGCACTGGCCTTAAGGTTAATCCTGGCCATATGTAAGATCGGAGAACACTCCCGAATAGCACCATGATCTTCTCAGTTGACATAGTTTCTACTTCCTGGAGAAATGAAACTGGGCTGATCTTTAAAAACAGTTTCACTGGTGAGTGAGCCAAGCGTTTTGAATCTCCTCACTGATTACCTGATGTTACGGGATACTCCTTAGAATTGGGGGTCAGCTATGGAGCAGATCTGCTACTAAGCATATGCTTTTCAAATGACACTAAAATTTGTTAATAAAGAGGGCTCACTTCATCATCAAATTAGTACTAGAGTGGAACATCAGAAAATGGATATAGGATGAGAATATTAAATATTACGCAAAATAATACTGGAAAGTAGAATATCCATATGGATTGTTAGAACAGGGGTTGAAGAGAGAGAACCAATATTTTTTCCTTTGCTCGGATAGGGAAATGCAGAATAAATAATAATGAGGAAGAGGAGGAAAAGAAGAAGAACTATTTATTCTGTGCTGGGTACTTCAGGTGCATTGGGTCATTAATCCAATAAGGTAGTGTAATGGACTGAATGTGTCCCACCAAAATTCATATATTGATATCCAAACCCCCAATGGGATGGTGTTTGGAGGCAGGGCCTTTGGGAGGTGGAGAGGCAATGAGGGTGGAACCCTCATGAATGAGATTAGTCCCCTTATGAAAGAGACCCCAGAGAGCTCTTTAGCCCTCTTTCTGCCACGTGAGGATCCAAGGGGAAGTCAGCAGTCTACAACCCGGAAGGAAGAGAGCGCTCACCAGAACTGACCATGCCGGCATCCTGATCTCAGACTTCCAGCCTCCAGAACTGTGAGAAGTAAATTAGTGTTGTTTATAAGCCACTCAGTCTATGGTAGTTTGTAGAGCAGCCTGAACTGACTAAGACAGGCAGATGATATTCATTACACAGGTCACTAAGTACAGGTGATTCCAAATGTAAGTCGTAGAGCTGGGATTCAAACCCAGACCCGTCTGTTTCCAGGGTGCAAGTTTATAGGTGCTCGGTGGGCAGATTGTGTCAGAGAGAAGTGGGCTCCCAGTTCCAAGAAGCTAAAGATGCCAGAACAGGTCAAAGGTCACAGGTCCTCCACCACCAGCAGCTGCAGGTACCCCAGCCCCTTGCTTAGCCTTGCAGAAGAGCAAAGCACACTGCATGCCTGGGAGTGTGGGAGCAGAGACAGGGGTCACCACTGAGGCTGAGAGGGAAGAAAGAGGCCTCACTGAGTGTGCAGTGGTATTGGCTGGAGTTATTTGCCTTCACCTCTAGCTGGAAAAATAGAAGCTGC
>NW_012148452.1:1907232-1936288 GCF_000956105.1 Propithecus coquereli
GGGAGGCTGAGGCAGGATGATCGCCTGAGTCCAGGAGTTTGAGGTTGCAGGAGTTTAAGGTTGCAGTGAGCTATGATGACCCATCTGCGCTCTAGCCGGGGTGACAGAGCGAGACCCTGTCTCAACAACAACAAAAAAGTCAGGTTTCAGGAATCTACGACTGTGTATTTTTTTTCCCACTCCAAGCATGGGCAAATCATAACTAAATCCCTTGCCCTTATCCTCTCTAGGTATAGGCCAGATCAGCTGCAATTTCCAGAAGCAGAGGAGGGAGGGAGGAAGAAAAGAGGGAAAAACACACAGATTGGGAAATAAGAAAAATATCAAAAGCAGTGGACTTTGAAGTCCTCTAACACTCTTTCAGGGGCTCCCCATTGCTTTCAGGTTAAAGTTCAGACTCCTTAGAGGGGCTTATGGGGGCCCGATGAGGGCTCTGCCCACCTCCCCCAGCTGCCTCTTACCCTCCCCTTGCTTGTACTCTGTGTTCAGCCATGCTGAATTCTGTTCTTTCCTTCACAGTTGCTCTCCCCTTGATCTGGAACCTCGTCCTCTCCTTGTAATCACCCGGCAGGCGTTGTCTCTTCTGGGAAGACTTCTCTAACATGCCACTGCCCTCGTCTCCCACCCTCGTCTCCAACCCTGCATTGGGTTGTCCTTCTCTGTCTTCGGTTGCACGCTGTGCTGATCTCTGTCACAGCACTTCACAGTATCCTTTCATTGTATTCCCTTGTCTAGGTCCCCCCTGGACTGTGAGTTCCTTGAGGGATGGGAAGATGTCTTTTGTCCCAGCACCGTGTCTAGAATATATGAGGTGCTCAAACAGTGTTAAAAGAATGAGCAAATGCAAAAGAACATAACATTGTATGATATTCAAAGAAGACATTGCTTAGTTCCTAAAACACCGTAAAGTTGCCCTCGGAATGACTTTCCTAAAGGTCAAACACATTGACACCAACTTCTATGTTCCAGCAACTGCAACTGAACTCCCCCTATTCTGATAAACTATATTTCCCCAGCTTCCTCATTTTCTAGTGTTAACCATATATCTTCTCCCAAAGACCAAATACAAAGAAACACACAAGAAAAATACACTGTGGTAACAATGGTTTTTACATGGAATTTGGGAAAGGCTAGAATCTCTTTGAATATTAGTATGCTAGTTGTCCTGTTCTGATTGCTAATTTGACCCTAAAATAATGCTTTAGAATTGTAGTGTCTCTAAACTTGAGGTCTCTGGGTACCTAGTAGTTACTAGCAGTCTCCAAATTGGTACATCTATGTGTATCTGTCGATTGTTGTATAGATACTGCCTGCTTTATGTAAAGTACTATGCCAGGGGCTCCTACTGTCAAAAGCTTTAGTCTTTCACGGGGACATGTCACAAATACTACACTAGACTTTTGAGCAGCTCTGACTTCCTTGACTGCTTCCTCCTTCTCTTGTCTCCTGTGATGTCTGAAACATTGGTCTCTCCTGGTTCTCCTGGCTCTTCTCTGGAGGCCACTTACTGCTTTGCTTTGCCGGCTCCTGTTTCTTGGCCAGTTTGTCTACGTTAGTGCTCCACAGGGTCTGTTCTGGTGCCTCTTCTCACTCTTCAGCTCTACCTGGTCTGTGACATTTATGTCCATGGCCTTGGCACCTGCCTATCCCCAGCTCAGTCTCCAGCCTCCATCTCCCTCGTCAACTCTAGAGATATTTCTAACTGCCAATGGGCTTGTCCACTTGAATGTCACACAGGCATCTTAAAACATAACATATCGTTATCTCTTTTCCTGTTCTTCTATTCCCTACTGTGGTTAATGGCACCCTTGTTTCCACAGTTGCATAGGCTAGTGATTTCCAAATCATCCATATCTCCTTCCTTTCCTGCATCATCTCGCAGCGAATCAATTATCAAGTATTGTTGATTTAATCTCTCAATTCTTCCTTGAACCCCTTCTGTTTTGCCTTTTTCAACGAAGACCTTACTTTGGGGCTGGGCTTGGTGGCTCTCGCCTGTAATCATAGCACTCTGGGAGGCTGAGGCGCAAGGATTGCTTGAGCTCAGAAGTTCGAGACCAGCCTGAGCAAGAGTGAGACCCCATCTCTACTAAAAATAGAAAAAATTAGCTGGGCATGGTGGCACACACCTGTGGTTCCAGCTATAGTCCCAGCTACTTGGGAGGCTGAGGCAGGAGGATCACTTGAGCCCAGGAGTTTGAGGTTGCTGTGAGCTAGGCTGACGCCACAGCACTCTAGCCCGGGCAACAAAGTGAGACTCTGTCTCAAAAAAGAAAAACAAAACCAAAAAAAAAAGAAACAACGACCAGGCCAGGCACGGTGGCTCATGCCTGTAATCCTAGCACTCTGGGAGGCTGAGGCGGGTGGATCGTTTGAGCTCAGGAGTTCAAGACCAGCCTGAGCAAGAGCGAGACGCCGTCTCTACCAAAAATATAAAGAAATTAATTGGACAGCTAAAAATATATAGAAAAAATTAGCCGGGCATGGTGGCGCATGCCTGTAGTCCCAGCTACTCGGGAGGTTGAGGCAGGAGGATCGCTTGAGTGAGCTAGGCTGATGCCACGGCACTCTAGCCCAGGCAACAGAGTGAGACCCTGTCTCAAAAAAAAAAAAAAAACAACCAAAAAAAAAAAGCCTTACTTTGGGAAGCTGAGGCAGGAGGATCACTTGAGGCCAAGAGTTCAAGACCAGCCTGGACATCTCTACAAAAAAATTAAAAATTAGCTGGTCATGGTGGCTCTTGACTATAGTCCCAGCTACTTGGGAGGCTGAAGCAGGAAGATCACTTGAGCCCAGGGGTTCGAGGTTGCAGTGAGCACTGAGCTATGATCGTGCCACGGCACTCTAGCCTGGGTGACAGAGAGAGACCCCCGTCTCTTAAAAAAAAAAAATCAACCTAATCATTTCTCACCTAGATTATTGAAATAGTCTCCCTGTTGGTTTCTTAGCTTCCAATCCTTCCCCACTGCAACTCTTCCTTCAGACTACTACCAGGATGTCTTTCTAAAGCCCAGACCTAATATCGCCACTCTTTTACTTAAAATTCTTCAGCGTACCCCTTTTATTTGTAAAGTACAGTCCAAAGCCCATAGCAACGTCTGTGAAGCTCTGCATGACTTACCTTTTACTCTCCATACCTTTCAGCCTCCTTTTCTGACACTCTGCTTACATACCCGAAGATTCCCCCAAACCAAACCACTTGCCATTTTCTCAGTACACCATGCTAGCTAGCCCTTCTTTCAGGGGCCTTCCAGTTACTCTGGAAATTCAGCCTAGAAAACTCCTGTTATCTTTAAGATCCACTCAAATGTCATCTCCTCTATGAAGGCTTCACCTCCAAGCACTCAGGGCATGCTCCTAGTGTAGCACCGCTCGTGTTATGTGTTTTTTTTTTTTTTGGGACAGAGTCTCACTCTCTTGCCTGGGCTAGAGTGCCGTGGCGTCAGCCTAGCTCACAGCAACCTCAAACTCCTGGGCTCAAGTGATCCTCCTGCCTCAGCCTCCTGAGTTGCTGGGACTACAGGCATGCGCCACTATGCCCAGCTAATTTTTTCTATTTGTAGCTGTTTGGCCAATTTCTTTCTGTTTTTAGTAGAGATGGGGGTCTCGCTCTTGCTCAGGCTGGTCTTGAGCTCCTGAGCTCAAGCAATCCTTCCTCTTCAGCCTCCCAGAGTGCTAGGATTACGGGCGTGAGCCACCGTGCTTGGCCTCATGTTATGTTATAGTGATATTTATACACCTCCTCCCCTCCTAGACTGAGCTCCTAGAATATAGAAATCGTGTCTCACTCTATTTTGTATCCTGGACTTTGGCACAGTACTTGGCACATATCAAGCCTTCTATCAATGTTCAATGAGTGAATGACCCAATAATTGAATGAATAAGTAATCGACTGGGACAAAAGTCAGAATAAGAGCAGTAGGAAAAGTGCAAATAAACTGCTGCTGTTGAGTTAGAACTGGGTCAGATTTCTTTGAGAGACAAAAGAAAAAGACTTTGTATAATCAATTATAATCTCTCAACTTAGCCCTCCCTCCCTCTCTCTCTCTCTCTCTCTCTCTCTCTCTATATATATATATATATACATATACACATATATATAGACATATATATATATTTTTTTAAGAGACAGGGTCTCACTCTGTTGCCCAAGCTGGAGTGCAGTGGCACAATCATAGCTCACTGCAGCCTCGAACTCCTCGGCTCAAGCGACCCTCCTGCCTCAGCCTCCCGAGTAGCTGGGACTACAGGCACGGGCCACCACACCCAGCTAGCCCTGTGTGTTCGCTTATGCCTTATGCAAGGTCAGTTCACTCAGCCCCAGGCATGGCCCACTCTTTCTCCAACTTACACCCCCAAAATGAAATTACTTTTGTCTTTTCTGTCTCTTGTGTAATAGTAGATCCTTAGTTCATTTTAGCTTTGCATATGGTTTCTTATAATAATTTACCCATTTGTAAAGGGAGATCCCTTCTTTATTCTAAAAAGGATTTAAGTGCATGCCTCATAAACTGTTTGTTCCTACCCTAGCTTCTTGTATAACAGGTACCCAAAATATGTTAGCTGAATGAAGAAGTAAAGGATGGCTCAGGCACCGTTGGTATTTTCAAGTTGCTCAGCAAGTACTCGTGCCTCTTGGGAACTGGCTATGGTAATAGCTGCCGCACTCTCCCTACCTTGCATTTCTGTCCGTTTTCAACTGATTTGGGGTACATCTTGCTTCACATAGATCTCCTGAACTTAGAACACTGAGGGCCTGTGTATCTTCACGGCCCACAGCTCCTGTAGTGCTGATCTACCCCAATGTGGTTAACGTTTAGCCCCTAAACCACTGGTTGAATGTCCTTAAATCTGAAAGAATAACGAGCACACACCAATAGACAGCTTAGGTTTATTTAGTGACTCCTATCATGTGCTTTGTGGATATAACCTCAGTTATCCTTTTAGCGTCCCTCTCAGGCACATAGTATCCTCCTTTTCAAAAAGAGTAAAGAGATCACAGAGCAGGACACAACCCAGTGGTAACTGCTGAGGGGCCAGTTTAAGAAGAGAAGTCTGGTGTCCTCTACGACATCCCTATGGGCCTGCTGTGTACAGGGGCCACTCAGAATCTGGAATCCAAATCTCTGGATTCCCAGCACTGTGCTTGGCTTGCCAGGTAGTAACGGGATGTCTCCATTGTCTACAAGCTGAATTGTTCCTTCGGAGCAGAATTATCATTTTATTTATTGTTTTTTCCCTTCTATCATGGACAGTGATTGGTTGTGGCCCCATCTCCCTTCCTAATAGGTGCCCAAATTTCTGGAAGTGGGAAGGGCCCAACTTTCCCATATCCAGGGATGGAACCCCCCCCCCGCCCGAGTATAACCCTAATCACCAGGAAGTCTTCCAGAAAATATGTTAGGGTCTTTCAGGAGGCCCCCAAAATTGCAGCCCGTTTCTTTCTCTGCAAGTTTTGAATGGAATCAGAAGATAGCAGTAAGCTAGATGAGGAACAAAAATAACCTTTATTACTGATAAAGCTGATATTAGAGAATGTGGCTTATATGGTCACCCAATACTCAAAATTAGACAGACTTGGCCAGTCTGTGACAGGCAGCTGGGCTGGAATGGGCCTCCCCTTCCTACCCTGCAGAAGAAAAGCTTGCTCCCAAAAAGGAAAGAAGAGAGAGGATGACACAAGGCACAGTTTCTCCTTCCAAACTCACCAGTCATATTAAACCACTCCTCCTGCTCAGGGAAGGGTGAGCAGGTGGAGAGAAGCCAGGAGTGTTATGCAATTTGGGCTCCTTTCAGAAGAAAGAGAACATAAGGGGTGGGAAGACCCAGGTTTCCTCACTCACACACATCACGTGTGATTTGGTCATGTCAGTATATTCTGTTTTGTTTTCAATTGAAATGGATTATTTTTCAAAGTGGTGGAATTTGATCGATGTCCAAAATCTAACTCTCCGTGGAATAACTCACATCATGACAATATCAAACTCTCAAAGGAGCGAGAGATCTTCATTTAAAATCATGCCAAATTCAAAGGGAGAAACAAGAATTCATGACAAAATTACACAATCAGGGGCTCTAGGTGGCAATAATCCTTTTGCTCGCTCACCATGCCCATCAAAGGCATTTCAAGAGCACTGAAAGCTCACACACTTCCCACGCTGACTGTCAGTTTCTTTCTGGATGATCTCAGAGCCACACAGCGCATTATTAGTCATGGGGAGAGCAGAACCAAAGTTTAACTCCTTGGTGGCACAAGGGGAAATGACACTTCAAGCTGGATTCCAGGAAATCCAGGGAAATACTAGACATAGGAAGTCTGTTACCATGTTCTCAATTTCCCCAATGTCAAGGCTGGGGCTGTGAGCATTGTTCAAAACAAATGGTCAGGCCAGCATTATGTCTGTCTGCCACATGCTTTTGCTTTTAATCACCAGGGCACCTTTTCCTGCTTCTGTTTTTTTTTTTTAAATTCTTTGTTTTGTTTTGTTTTGTTTTTAAGGTAAACATTTACCATCTAGGCTTCAAGAGGCTTCCTCAGAAAAAAAAAGCACTGTAGATTTGAAGTTTGGTGCACAAACTACCAGCTCAGCTGGACAATAACAATCCCCCAAATTAGCCAAAATTGCATGTAAAATTCAGTGGGTTTTACTGAAAACTGGTGTTGGCTATTTAATGTGACTAAGCTCAGTGAAAACCAGGATGCCCTGAACTCAGCATGGATCTCCTCTGTTCTAGCTGTTCAGACAAAGTTTTGCTCTAATCCCACGTAGCTCCCTGGTGCATTTTTTGCTGGAGGTCACTAATTAGACGTTGCTGGCCAGCCCTGGGAGAGAATCCAAGCCAACAATGGAAACCTAGAACAGAGCCGATGGAGACAATATGTTCTCATCCTCTCTTCTCAGATGTAAAGCTATTTTCTCATCTATTACCTGTCCCTATTTTTACCCTCGGAAGCTCTCCAATGCCACTTTAGCTATCGATAACTGGCAGTGAGTTTTGCAATTAACAGCTACCCAGAATCAATTGCTCGGATGCTCCACAGAAACCACATCCAAAAAAGCAGATTTGGGGATTACTCAGCTGCCTACCTGTGCTCCCATCATTTTTCTTACCCCATACGAAATGGTTTTCTGGAAGAACCTGAAACTGGAACCATGTACCTAAATGCCCAGTTCTTAGTATGCGGTGGATATTCGAGAAATAACTCTCATTGATTGATGAGTACCTGGAGGAAGGGTATGGACCGTTCCACGAGGATTTGCTGTGTAATTCATAATGAAGAGCATCTCTCCTGCTGACTCGTAACTCCTCTCTTATTTCAGGCCAAAGACCCCAGGGACAGATTTGGGTAAGAAATGTGGCCTCAGGGAAAAGCAACTGAAGCTTGTTCATTCCCCAGAGGAGAAGCAATAGGCAATGGCCAGCTGCGATGGGCACATCTCAGTCTTTGCGAGTTTATCTCACTCACAGACAGGACCAGTGAGGGGCCCTCTGTGAGGCTGAACTTCCCACTCACCCATTGCTAATTAGAGACACGACCCAAGACTTTGCTTACTTTTTCACAGCTCCTACTTACACAGGGGTGCGGAGGCAGCCGGTCCCCTCACTGTGACCTCTAAACGACTCTTTCCAGGACTGATGGCTGTGGGGCCTCCAATCACTTGAGAACTAGGAGGCATATATTTTTAGAGACATTCTGTCATCCGGGCAGTGGATGTTTTCCCTGTCTTTCCTCAGCTCCTGATCTAGTGGGTTCGGAACAAGAAACCCTCCCAGGGCAGCAACCTTCAGGAAAGTGGCTGCTAATGCCAGAGGGAGGGCAAGGGGGACACCCTCAGCGGGCACAGGCAGGGATCTGCGGCCCTGCCTTTTCCCTCATGACTCTGCATGGAGCTTCTTTAAATCAGCCTCAGCCCAGCAGCTATCGCGGGGCCTGGTGTTTACAGTGGAGAGATGGAGATAAGATGGCACCCCTGTTTGTATATGTACTGACCCAATAGTCCAGGAATCATCTCCTGGGCCTGAGGGCAAACTTGGTTCTGTTTTCTCTGTGCAAAATACCAGAAAGCCTCTGCCTCGAAGAGGTTGACTCTGTTGTCAGCTGTGGGAAAAAACAGCCAGAGTTGCTATTTACACCCTGAACTGCAAGCTGGGTAAAAATAGCACTAGCAGCTTGGTCCAGCTTCAAACCCCACTGCAGAGAGGGATTATTTTTGGAAGAGAAGATTTTCCTTCCCACCCACAGATCTGAAAATGGTTACCTCCCCGGAAGAAAAGAGGAGAGACAATCCCATGCAAAGGTGGAACATACCCTCTTCCCCCTCTTCCCATGCCACAGCCCAGGACAAAATGCCAGGAGCCAAACTAGAAGTGCCCTCCCCTGACAGCCCGGTCGGGCAGCGCAGACCTGCGGGTGACCTAGTTCAAGGTACAGTGAGAATTGATTAACTCTGACGACAGTGGCAGGAGGCAGCTGTCTGAGTCTGGGTGCTGCCACCATCCTGTTGATTGTTATTGCTGCTCAGCTGTTTGCCTTTCAAAAAAAAAAAGAATTGACTAAAAAAGTACATAAGACCCCCAAACAACAGCTTGCAGCCTGAGGGCCGGAAATGACTCTGCAACCCTCCCTCACAGCATGGGCCATGATAAAGGTATAAAATGATGAACAAATTCCCATAAGCCTGGTCTTGTCCCACCTCTGTATTGAGAACCTCTGACAGCCAGGGGCAGCTTGGGACCTGGGGTCTGGGGGTCACAGGATCTCTTTCAGGTCCAGGAAGTGACCAATATGATAATGAGTGGAAGAAAAGCCACTCCTTAATATTACGCTCTTCACTCCGTAAAAAGATATTTTATAGGGACGTCTCAGTATGTGGATGTAGATGACGACACCTATGTAACTCTAAGGAGAGACACACGTGGATAGTTCTTAACATGTGGAACTATGTTAAGCATATGCGAAAAACAGCAGGAAAAAATATCAGATCAATGGTGTCATTAAGTTGTTCTGAAAATGCCCAAGTCACCCAGAGCTGAACCCAATAAGGTAATATTTTTAGGGAGGAAAAGAAAACACCTCCCATGTTCTACCTCCGTCCGAACCTCCTTCCGCAGAGATCCAGGAACTAAAATGAATCTTCCAGTGTGAGGAAACATACCTAGGCACACCTACCCAACTAAAGGGAGGTGAGACTGCAACATGTCCCTCCCCCAGCTTCTCAGCCCTCCCACCCAACACACACACACCTTCAGCACCCTGGCCTCAGTGTGAGTATTGGAGTCGCAGCAAAGTGGGGTAGCACGAGTGGGAAAGATAGGATGCGCCTCGTGTACACGAACAGCTGACCGCAGCCTGGCTTTTCCTCTGGAGTCAGGCAGATGGGGGTTTTAGTGCTGTCTCTGTCACCTGCTAGCCGTGTGACCAAGTTACTTCACCTTTTTGAAATCTCACCTTTCCCTTGTGAGAAGAGCGGTGATAATACACACCTGTTGGGGCCAGCGAGCCCTCTCTAAAGCATATGATGCAAACCGTGTCAGTGCCCGGCACAGAGGGAGGGATTCTGTGGATCCAGGGCCAGGAGCAGTTCTGTTTCTCCTGGGACACAGCCTGGGTCAGATTTGGGGACCTATCTATCTTGCTGCCCGATGACGGTGAGTCTACCAAATAACTCTGAGAAATGCATTGCCTTTATAGAAATTACAAAAAACCTCCTTTTCCCCACAGTTCGAGGCCCTTCCGCATCATGCCCTGCATTCGCTGTGGCCCTTCGCCTGAAGACGGTCACCTCCAAGGAGCCAGAAACCCAATCTCTCTATTCGGACGTCCCTGCCAACGGGTCGCTCTGGCCAGCGAAGCGCTGGGTCAGCACCGGCTTCTCAGCTGAGGGAGGCCACAGAAATGCAGCCCAGTGCCCCGTTCCAGGTCACATCGACTGATGACATCTGGAGGAAGAGTGGCTGCTCTGCTGAGTCACAGCTATCGAAGCTATTAGTTCTCGGGGCTCTGAGGCTCCCCACGGACCTGGGGAAGACAGCTAAACATCCTTTAGATCAGGACCGCTTCAGGTTTCTATTTCCAAAGTTGAGAAGTCCAAATAATGCTGACTCCTGCCCAGGAACAAAATGAGCTCAGGTCTCCCGCTGACCTCCTGCTGGGATTGCAGGCCAAGGTGGCCGGGCTCTGCCCCGCAGCCTAAGTCAGCTTCCTTCTGAGTCAGCTTTCTTCACCTCCCTATTAATAGCCCCCGCTTTGGCTGACTCCACTCACAGTGTGATTACGGTTTAATAACACATCTCAAACAAGGGAGCAGGAACCTTCCCGGAGCCGGGCTGCCGAGGGCCTGTGGAGCGCACGCTCCGGCGCAGAGCGCAGAGGCCAGGGCTCGGTTCCTCCAGCAGGGGCAGCAGGATGGAGGTCGGGCAGATGAAGTAATTCGCCTCGAACACAAGTCACTGCTTTGAGGTGTCTGTCTTGCTGAGCTGCTCTTTGTTTAGGGCAGGAGACGAGCATGCAGGCTAACTTTTGTTGTATTGGAGTCTTTATTCTCAGATACTCGTGGGCGGGAGGGAAAAGGGGTGGCTACCTTACCCAATAATGCAGATCCCTTGGCTCCCCCTGGACAGCCAATTCTGGGCCAAGCTGGGGTTAGTACCTACCAAGGTCACCTTTTCTCAGACGCTACAGTAACAAAGTGGCCCATTAGAGAGACTCAGATTGTCTGGATGGGACTGGGTGCTGAGAGCAGATTGGACCCCAGCAAAAAAATAAATAAATAAAAGAAAATTTTATTTTATTTTAACAGGACCCCCTTCTCTGTTTCTCTCCTGCAAAAGCAGACAAGCTAAATAGTGTTTAGCATTACGTTTATACCGATAAGCAATAAACTCAGGTCACCCTGTAATGTTTTCTGGCCTTCCCAAGCCTTGTGGGCCCCGAATGGGAAGAACACACAGGTTTAGAGCCAGATACCCCAGGTTCAATTTCTGACTCAGCCTCTTAGCTGAGAGGGATTATACATTTATTCTACTTTCTGAACCTCTGTCTTCTCATGTATATAAAAGGGATAATAACATATCCTGAAATAGTTTTAATGCAAATAAAATGAGACAACTTTGGAAGGTATGCCTAGAATATAGTAGGTGATCAATAAACTGTCTTAATCTTTTTTCCAGAAAATAAATGACAGGAAGCTGTGAGGGCAAAGCCAAGGCCATCCAAACCCCTCACACTAGTGGGAAAACATGACCAACCTCTCTAAATATGCAGGCCTGTGACATAAATATCTCTAATATGAAGGCTCCTGAGAACAAGCAGAAGCTTGTTCCCTTCTCTGCACTCATACCCTTTAGAAATCCCAAAGAGAGGCTCAGTCAGGCCTGTGATGTATCCTGCTGAGGCCAAAGCAAGGAGTCTCTTGACTTCATTTATCTCCCCTAATGACAGCTATCAGAAGTCTCAAGTTCATCAACAGATGATGGCACCAAGAGAAATGAGTAGCAAAGGGCAGGGAAGGGCTTCCGTCTGTTCCATCACCATGTGTGCTTATCTCTATTTCAAGGTCTCCCTTAAAACGACCAGGTCAACCAGGCCTCAGGGTGAACGCTGCTATCAGGAAGGAGAAAGAAAATATCATGCGTGTCCTGTTTTTCAACCTGCTGAGAAATAATCTGGCCCCGAACACCTGATTCTTAGATGGCAAAGAACGGTCTCTTTAACCCAGTACCAGCTGATAACCCAGTATCAGCTGACTACTGCAAGTCTGGGGGTGTCAGGGGCAGGGGTGGACTTTGTTCTTGCTGTGGCTGGGCTGGTGTCCTGCCTGCCAAAAGCTCCCGTATATCTGATGGGAGCCAGCCAGAGCTCCTGGCAGCACCAAGTGGGGCAAGCCCCAGCATGACCTGCCCCCCACCAACATTCTGCCCCCAACTGGGCATTGACTAGGGGCAGGTGTGGGGGAGGAAAGAGCTGGGGCTGAATTGACTTAGGCTCATTTCCATAAAAGCAGCCCAGAATTCCCCTCACCTCAGTAGGCAAAAGACACCTCGTAGGGTACGGTCCTCATTTCCCCTCTAGACCTGTCCTTTGTGTTAATTCTCACCGAGTCTCACCTACATGCAAACATTGGGGGTGATGAGAACATTGTCATTTATTTACATGCCACAAAGCTCCGCTGCTTCTGTCACTCAACACATTCCGGCACTGAATACACATCGGTGAATAAAACAAAGACAGTCTCTGCCCTAGGGGGTAGAGCCAGACAACGAACATGAAAATTAATAAGTATATAATTGTAAATCATGAGAAATGCTATTGAGAGAAGTACTCGGGTTCAGTGACAGAGAATAATGGTGGTGGTGGGGTGTGTGTGTGTGTGTCTGATTTAGGTGACAAATTCAGGGAGGACCTCTCTGAGTAGGTGACATTTAAGAACTGGTGGGATTTTTGTGGCAGTTGCCCATGAGGGTCTCATTTCACTGTTCAGCTAAAAGTGCCCTCCTCTCAACGAAAGGCTCTGAGAAGGATGAAAGGGTACCTTAGCCAGAGGTGCAGTAAAAAGCATTCCGGTGGAAGGGAGGAGGCTACAAAACCCTGGTTCCAAGTCTCCCGCTGTGGACGCATTTACTTCTCCTCCCTTTCTCCCCCGACTCCCAGGGCCTTTCTACCACGTTTGTTTCCCTCACAAGCATCCTCGCTCCTGTCCCTAGCATGTTCTCTTCACTGTAAGGACATTTCCCTCCCAGCACAGCCCAGAGAAGCCCTTCATGGACTCACTGTCTTTGAAAACACTTTTCTCCAGGGACCCCACAGTCCCTCCTTGACTCTCTGGGAGTCAAATAGCTACCGACCTGGAGTAGATAAAACTCGCCATTCCTGCTGAGCCAGCGGGCTAATTACAGTCTGATTCTTTAACTCTTTATCTCAGGATTGCTTTTCTAAATTAGCATTAGCCAGGTGGCTATCAGACTATCTACCCCCTGAGTTAAGGAGTCGGCCCTCTAGACTGTTGTGAAACCAGCCTGGACATTGGAGCCAAACAGGCCTGGGTTTGAATCCCTTTACCAGCCTCATGACCTTAGGCAAGTCATGGGTCTTCTCGGGGCCTCAGGTCCCTTACACACAAGATGAGGAGGAGGATAATACTGACTCTGGGGAGGGAGTTGGTGTAAGAATCAGCCAAGAGGGATCCAGCAATCCCACTACTGGGCATTTACCCAAAGGAAAGGAAATCAGTATGTGGAAGAGACATCTGCACTTGTGTTTATTGCGGCAGTATTCACAATAGCCAAGATGCGGAATCAACCCAGGTCTCCAACAACAGACAAATGCATAAAGTAAATGTGGGGTATATACTCCATGGAATACTATTCAGCCGTAAAAATGAATGAAATTCTTCATTCACAGTAACACAGATGGAACTGGAGGATATTATGTTAAGTGAAATGAGGCAGGAACAGAAAGTTAAACACCACGTGTTCTCGCTCATCTGTGGAAGCTGAAAAAAAGTTGATCTCATAGAAGTAAAAAGTAGAACAGAGGATACTAGAGGCTGGGAAGGGCAGGAGGAAGAGGGGAATAGGAAGAGATTTGTTAAAGGATACAAAATTATAGGTGGATAGGAAGGATAAATTCTAGTGCTCCATACCACTGTGGGATGACTACAGTTAACAATAATATATTACGTAGCTTCAAATAGCTAGAAGGATATTGATTGTTTCCAACACAAAGAAATCGTGTTTGAGATGATGAATATGCTAATTACCCTGATCTGATCACTACACATTATATGTATTGAACACCACTATGTACCCCATAAATAGGTATAATTATTATATGCCAATTTAATTTTTTTTTTTTTTTTTTGGAGAGAGAGTCTTGCTCTGTTGCCATGGCTAGAGTGCAGTGGAGTCATCATAGCTCACTGCAACCTCAAACTCCTGGGCTCAAGTGATCCTCCTGCCTCAGCCTCCTCAGTAGCTGGGTCTACAAGTGTGCACCACAACACCCAGTTAATTTTTCTAGTTTTTGTAGAGACAGGGGTCTTGCTCTTGCTCAGGCTGGTTTTGAACTCCCGGCCTCGAGCAATCCTCCCACCCTGGCCTCCCGGAGTTCTAGGATTACAGGCATGAGCCACTGCAGCCGGCCAAAATGAATTGATTTTCAAAGTAGATTCTGAAATCTGGGGAAGACTTTGTCTTCACATTTTCCCTCTGTCTGACTTATTTACCTGGTGATTTTTGCTACAATAGGGCTCTGGTTGGAAGTAGACTATAGCGGTTAAGAATGAAAACTCCATCTACATTCATCTACCCCGGAATAAAAAATAAGTAATTATAGAAATCAAATAAAAGAAAAAAATTTAAAAATTAAAAAGAAAGTCACACTACCTGGGTTTAAAACTTGGCTCTACCATCTGCTAGCTGTGGGCCATTTTAAGAAATCACCATCTCACTAAGCCTGTTGTCTTTATTGTAAAACTGAGTTAATAACAGGACCTGCTTTATAGGGTTAATGTGAAGGCTAATGAGAAAGTCCATGTGGAACATTCAGTGGCTGGCACAGAGCTAGTGCTCAATACATACGAGCTATTATTAGTAGCTCTTTTCCTGACAGCTTCCCTTGACCCCATTGTGTCACCATCACTTTCTGAACCAAATGTCTGCAGTCTGGTTCTCAAACATGGGCACTCAATTTCAGCAGGCTTTACATTTGCCATCGTACTGGGTCACCCTGGATACGGGCCTTGGGGAAAACGGGTCCAGATGGTGTCTGAAACTAACAGTAGCCTTCAACTTACAAGTCATGATTTATTGCCTAGACACCAAAAGTAAGCATTGCCAACCAGTAAGCAGATTACCTGAATTCTTTAAAATTCCCACCCCTCTGTCCCCGCTGCCGCCCCTCGCTCTTTTTTGCATTTGGCAAAAGGGAGGGGATTGGTGTAGCCGGTTCAGGATACAAGCAGAAATTTCCACTTGGAGGACAAGAAGTGGGACCTACAGAGTTTCTGGGTAGGCTGTGGGGTGTTCTGTTCCTTCCACTGGCAGCACAGAGATGTCGACAGAGCCCCCAGTGTCAGTGTCCCACACACGGCTGGGAGAAATGCCTTCCTTTCAATTCTCAGGCACAAGCAGGGGTTATAGTCTCCATTTCAGACTTGAGTTTTCTAGATCCTGAGTTAAGCAGCCTCTTTTAGAGGTTTTCGTAATCTCACCAGAGCCTTGAACTAAATGGCCCAGAGTATAAATTGCAAGATTACCCTGCAAATGCGTATGTCCCTGAAGTGAACGAGGAGTGACAAGAAGTGACAAGAGGAAGAACAAGAGGATTCTTCAAAAGGATTCAAAGACTCTTCATGTCAAATGACTTTCTAGAGCCACTAAGAAATAACATAATTTGGGGTCAAGGGTGATGTCTTCCTTTAAATACGCAATCCTTGATAATCGTTTTCACGTGGCGATCCTAGCAGTGCTAGCATCCCAGCCATCTTCCTTCAAGAACTGGTTGAAAGGAGGCTAAGTTGGACAACAAGGCTTAACAAAAAGGGGTTGATTTTATAATCTACACCGAGAACAGCAGAAGTAGATTTTCCCATATGAATTAACCAGAAAAAAAACTTGACCAAAAAGGTGTGTTTCCTACCGAGATGGGGGACAAAAAGGAATCACATTGGAAAGGTTATGAGATCCCATATCTGGGTCACTTTTCCCAATGCCCGATCTCTCATTTCTTTGTTCTTTTTGGTCTTTGTGTTTTCTTATGAAGCAAAAAATACTTTTGAACTATTATGGAAAGTTGTCCTTAAATTTTCTCTTGGCTCTGCACCCCATTTGGTCAGATAGGATTTTCTGTACGTTTACCCCAAGAAAGGGATGTGGCAGTGAAAATCAGAAGGAAAAAAAAAGTATACACGTCTATCAGGATGACTACTCGAAAAATAAATAAGTGTAACAGTCCCAAGTGTCAACAAGGATGTGAAGCAACTAGAACTCTCCTATACTGCTGGTGGGAGCGCAAAATGGCACAAGAACTGTTTGGAAAAACAGTTTGTTAGTTTTTTGTAAATTGAAACATCCACTTACCCTATGACCCAGCAATCCCACTCCTAGAAATTTACCCAAGAGAATTGAAAATATATACACACTATACACGAAAACCTGTTCACTAATATTTATGGCAGCTTTTTCGTAATAGCCCGAAAATAGAAACAAATGTCCGTCAACTGGCTAACACACAGTGGTATATTCATACGACGGAATCCTGTTCAGGAATAAAAAGGAACGACCTATTGATCCATGCGACGGCACGGGTGACTCTCTAAAGCATTATGCCAAGTGAAAGAATCGGACTCAAAAGGCTCCATGCTGTGTGGCATCTGTAAAAGGTAAAACTACAGGAACAGAAAATAGGGTTGTCAGGGGTGGGGATGAGAAGAGGAGATTGATTACAAAAGGGACATGAGGGAACTTTTTGAGAAGATGAAAATATTCTATATCTTGACTGTGGTGATGGTGACATTGCTGTATGCATTTGTCGGAACTCACGTTATTTAAAGAGTAAATTGTACTATATATGTAAATTATATGACTTGAAAAAATATGAGTATCTCCCTGGCTTTTGAGTTTCAAAATCCTAGGCCCTCAAGGGTGAGAAAAAAAGACTCTGGACAAGAACAAAGTATTTGGGAGAAAATGCCATAAATGAAAGCAGCGTTTCTTCCCTTCCATGGGCACTTGAAAGGGATGCCCTAGACCAAAGAGATTAGGGAAGAACAAGGAAGAGGAAATGATGAGAGAGATTAGTGGGGCCCAGAGAGGAAGAGGCTGATCTTAAAGGGACCCACAGGAAGGATTAGAGTCCGTGTTCGCTGACTGCCCAGCCAGCGCCTAAGTGGGCCCATACGTCGTCTGCGTCCAGGCCATACCGGTGTGGACTTTCCTTGGACAACAGACAGCACCCCACCCTCTGCCCAGCCAGCTGAAGTGACTCATATTTGTGCTGCAAGACTTTGCTCAGCTCTCTGTCTACCACAGCCCGTGCTCCCTGCTGTTCCATGAGTGACTGCCCCGTACTCCCTACCACTTGTTCGTAGGTTGGATGGAATGGAACCATTAGAGGTCCTTCCCTTACTCCCTCCAGAGGTGGAAGACACGCCTGTTTTGCTTACTTTTCCCATCCTCTAAACTTCCTTCTCATGTACCTTATTGTTTCCAGTGGAGTGGAACGAGGTAAAAGCTATAGCAATCTTTCCTTTCCCCTACATATGTTCAATAAATAGAAGCCTTTCTAGAACTCTACATTCTAGTCCAAACAGGAATTGCTGTGGCAACTTTGACCTTTTCTTCATTGGGCAACTAACCACTCCCCTTGTCAAACAAGCACCCGAGGGGGGTTGAGAAAACTCCCAAAGGGCAGGGACTTTGTTTATCTCTAGGATCATGCTTGGCTCATAAATACTTGTTGAAAGGACATGTGGGTGATTGTCGCTGGGGACATTTAGCATTCGCCAAATTCCCTGGAAAGAAATATAAAATAAAATGTTTAGAAAGTGCATGCAAAAAAAAAAATTATCATCCATTCTATCAATAATCCTTCTCATTTCTGCAGTGTTTCATGTGCATTTTTACTCTTGAATAACAGAAACTCGTGCCTTGCCCTCACGGTGACCGAAGCAGTAATAATGAGCATTTCGAGCATTTCTCAGCTCTACAGGGAGGGCCAGGCTTGTTCCCGGCACTCTAAATGCATGATCTCACGTCGTCCTCCTAACAGCTCTTTTTTACAGATGAGTTAGTGTCTCAGAAGGTAACTGACCTATCCAAGGCCACACAGCTAACAGGCGACAGAACCTGGAAGTCTGACTCCAGCAGCCAGCTTTAAAACCCCACCCTCGGGCTGGGCGTGGTGGCGCATGCCTGTAATCCTAGCACTCTGGGAGGCTGAGGCGGGAGGATCACTTGAGCCCAGGAGTTTGAGGTTGCTGTGAGCTAGGCTGACGCCACGGCACTCACTCTAGCCAGGGCAACAAAGCCAGACTCTGTCTCAAAAAAAACCAAAAAACAAACAAAAAAAACCCCCACCCTCCTGTGGGGCTCGTGCCCGTGGGCAGGAAGGACCTTTACGGGCATTCTCAGGTTGAGTTCTGCCTGCCTTGTGGCACTGCCTGCTTTTACAGGCAAGCCTCCCTCAGCCTAAACCTGGGTCCACCCAAGGCAAGAGGAAATATCTGATGCACCGGACACAACCAGACCATACCAGGTGTCTCTGTGGGAACCCTGACCTTTCCTTTGCAGGAAAACTACCCACTGCCCCTTGTTAAACAGAAACTCCGTGAGGTCCCTCCTGCAGCTAGGGCCCCAGGAGGTCAGTGGCTCTCTCTCCCCTTTAGCCTCCTCTCTCAGATGGCTGACATTCTCACCGGTAAACTAGTTCTTTAATAATATCATTGAGATCTAAAACAAAATGAAATCTGAACCTTGGGTCTGTCTCGTCGCCATGGAAACGGCTTCAAGCCTGAGTGCCTCCGGGAGACGTGGGTGCAATTCTTCCAACTGCTGTGGAAGTAAGTGGGGACTGGACAAAGCTAAAACGAGGTTCTGTTGGATTAGGGGCAGTTTTGGTAATACACACGGCATGTTCAGCACAGGATTATGTCATCAGCAGCGGCATTATCGGCATATAGCCTCAATTTTCGACAGTGTGCTGACTTGGTAACGAACGTACCAGCCAAATGAGCGACAGTGCAGACCGTTCTGTCTATTTTCGTGAAGGGGATGTTTTAAACTCTATTAAGGTGGCATAAAGAATGTGGTAGGAAAAAAACATAAACAGTAATAAATTTCAAGGACATTCTGTAGAAGCAATTTTGTTTCTGGGAATGGGAAACCAAAATTTCCCCAAGAGGCTCCATTATTAAAGCCATAAATAAAGCATCCCTGATCTGATTGCTGGGTTGCATTGCCTGCACGGATGGCTCTGGAGAAGCGGCTCAGACTTTGACGCAGGCAGTCCTGGGAGGCTGGGAAGGTGAGTCTGAGGGCGCTCTGCCTTCTCTCCAGCTTGTCGCCTGCACACCAGAGCAGAGTGCAAGAATCATGAGCACATTTGCTTTCTTGAAGATCAGCAAAGACGATTACCACAAAATTTAAGGATGAATTTTCTAGCTGATGCCCTCCTTTTCTTCTTTCCGTAAATGTACACACTCTCCTCTAGAAGGAAAAGCAACTAGTGTGGTGCAGGGACTACCAGTCTGATTGCCTAGGTGGTCTGGTTTTGAGTCCCAGTAACCACGGTTACTTAACCTCTCTAGGTTAAGTCAGTCTCCTGTGTCAAGGCGGGGTTAGAGGGATGAATGTTGGATCCTAATTGTCCTATGTGCTAGCAGGGGCCATCACAGTGAGCTCCAATCACTCAACAAAAAGACGAGCGACACTCGTTAACACCCACTTGTCCTGGGCACTTTATTTGACCTCACAGTAACTTATGTGGTTGCTGGTATCCCCAATTTACGGATGATAGCAACTAGTCCTGATCATTGCAGTGACTTTCGCAAAGTGATGAATGTATAAACACGCAGTCAGGCTTCAAATCCCCATCTGTCTGACTCCAAAGCCAAGCTTCTTTCCACTTGACTGCTAATTTCTGAGCTCATGAGCTTGGGATAAATCATTAACATTATTTTAATTCAGAATAAATACAACTGAACTGTGCTGTCATAGTTTTCAAATAATTTGTTAATGGCTTGGAAACTTCAGCTTCTCTAGCTATTCTGTCTCTCATTAAAATAATCCCATATCGCTTGGGAATTAGAAGTATCTTCATGCGACATGAACTTTTAAGCCTTGGCTTGTTCCAAGCTACCCTAGAGAGTTACCCACGAACGGCTCCATAGAGATGTTGTCATGTGTTAGGATACCTTAGTCACTTTCACGTGGGCAAGTTTTTGAATTTTATCCCTTTGAATCATTTTGAACAACTGAAAGCAACACGTCTTTACCCTAAGAAGAAACATAAACTCAGAGTGCTTCAATCAACAGGCCTGAAATCCTATAAGATAAAGGTATGATACAACTCAGCTCTTCCTCAGTTCTAAGCTCTGCGCTTCTAAGGATTGAAAGGCCAGGATTTCCATTTTATGAAAAAAAAGAATAAAACATGAGAGAACAAAATAGCCGTGACATTTTGGGTGTGTGTTTAGATCTGCCAGAAAGGTTCCCGTTGGTAGATATTCACAGCAGGCCAGGGCCACAGATAGGGTGTGGGCTTTGGAATCGGAACAGGAGTCACAATTTCAGCTCTTCCACAGGCATGATATTCATACTCTCCAAGCCTCAATTTCTTCCTCTGTAAAATGGGGGGATTATTGTTAAAATTAAACAGCGTACATAAAGAGCAACTATAATACTCTTCATCTCAGTCTCAATTCAAAGTAGACTTGGGGCAATGTGTGATGACAATCATTTTATTGATGCCTTACTTTGTGCCAGGCACGGGGCTGAACCTTCCCCATAGATTATCTAAGGGAAATCAGTATTTGAACCCAGGTGCTCTAGCTCCAGAGTCTGCCCTGCACCCTGCTCTAGGACACAAGCCATTTATTGTGTTCAGTTTAAAGGATTTATGAGCAATTGCTTCAGCAGAAAGCAGGTGCCTGTGAGGGTCCAGTGTGAGAGTCTTGGCTGATGTGGCTGGAGATTTGGCCAGCAGCGGGGAGAGCCTTGCGTAAGTCTTCCTTCTCCCACACTGCATAATTAGTACCTCTGACTTTCTACTCCCTTGGGTTAGGCTCCCTACTAGACTAGACACATAATAGATGCTCAAAAAAACCTTGTAGGATAAATAAATGCAAATAATAATAAACTGGACCATTTACCTTATGTAGGAAACATTTCATGCTTAACTTCTCCATTCTCCTCTTAAGCACATTAACATACTTAAATAGATTTTTTTTTTTTTTTGAGACAGGGTCTTGCTCTGTCCCCAGGCTGGAGTGCAGTGGCCTCATCACAGCTCATGGCAAACTTGAACTCTTGGGCTCAAGTGATCTTCCTGCCTCAGCCTCCTAACTAAGCTGGTACCACAGGTGCACACCACCACGCCTGGCTAATTTTTCTATTTTTTGTAGAGACAGGGTCTTGCCCTTGCTTAGATTAGTCTTGAACTCCTGGCCTCAAGCAATCCTCCTGCCTCAGCCTCCCAGAGTGCTAGGATTATGGGCATGAGTCACCGTGCTGGCCTTAAACAGATTTTTTTTTAAGCTGTTTATTTTCCACCGTCCCCATTAGTTCAATATTTATTCGAGCATTTATTCAGCACCTACTCTTATTAATGGAAGGGGGGAGGATTACATATGTAATCCATTAGAGAGTATTACAAAACAACAAAGTCCAGCTTATATTTAGCTATGGAGTACACAGTACTGTTCAGGTAGCACTGACTTTTGTAGCTGTTTTTTGTTAATTTTCTAACTTGCATTCCTTGAGCTCTTATTAAACAGTCAAGGTGGACAGACTAGGAAAGGGTCATGTGAAACTACTCCAGAATTAACAAGGCTGCAGGAGAACCCAGGGTGAAGTCAGATTGCTACCATTCTTGACCCTGTCGTTAGTAATGAAACCTTGCAAAACCTCCATTTCATCATCTACAAAATGGGGATGATCAGCATGTGTCATTGCTTTCCCACAGGGCGGTAAGGACACGTAGGATGATGCAAGGAAATATCTCATTGTGAGGACTCTGCACGAGGTCACATCGGCAAAGCACCAACACAGGGTCTGGCACAAAGCAGGAACTCAGTGAACACTAGCTTTCTCCCCTCCTCTTCTCCCGGCCTGAGCTCCTAGACAACTCTGCCAGGGCTAAGAGCTTGGAAGAGTGAGGACCCAAGGACTGCTGGCTTGATACTGGTTGTCTCGTGCATGTTATTTTTTCTCTCGCTCCTCTGCAAAAGGCAAACAGGAATGAAATGATAACAGGCACATCCACTGAAGCAAAACAGGTCACAGGAAGAAGATAATACACTCAAGGACAAATAAAAGTTGACTGTAGCTGGGCCCAGAACGGGTAGGTGGAAATTTGTGGGAAGTAGAGAAGGCATTTCCTTTTTTACAGAATAGGCTTTTAAAATGTTATTACCAATGTGAAAACACACTTTTATGTGCTTTTAATATCTTCTTTCTTCTTGCCATTTAGGTTGCCTGTACAAAGTGAGAATTCCGAGATATACAGAAAAGCATTTGAAAAGGTACTTTAAAATACAGTGTAAAATGATGATGATGATGCCTAAACAAAATTGCTTAGCCCATGTTAAATGAAGGCACCAGGACACAAAAGTGTACTTAATGATGATTGGGTCTCTGAGACTATATGCATATGGATATGGCTGGAGGAAGGGTACTTAGAAAACAAAACCAGCTCATTTATTAGGATGATACAATTACCTTGTCCAGTGCCTGGAATCAAATAGACGTTTAATAAATATTTGTTGAATGAGAAAATTTCATATTCCACACAACTGTGAATATTGATCTCCCTTTGTTAGATAATATTCAGAGATGATGATACCACCTCTTTGACATAATTTTGTTGTTTTACTTATTTTTTCCCCTTTACTTAATGCAATCCCATCTCCACCAAAGAAATTGGTGTCCATCAGAAAAGCTTGCGGAGTCTGTGAGTATAGGGCTTAGTACACAGAACCAGATAAAGGTCACTTATGCATTTCTGATACCTAATGCCAGGAGAAGCATTTGCAGATAAGCAGGGGACCTGCTTTTTATTCATTAATTGGCAGACTGTCCTTTGGAAAAATAACCCTTAGGGTCTCAGCTGACAGATCTGTGACTGGGATTAGACAGAAGACCTCCTACAGGCCTTGTAGTGCCTTGAATGGTAAATGTCAAGATAAAACATACTGGGGCAATGAAGAAGAGCTCTCCAAAGGGTTAATATTCGAAAACTTTATTTTCTCAAATGAGCACCAACACAGATTGGAAATATGACAGAAACAATGCACTTTTCTCTAGTATTGAATCACTATGTACAAATACAGGAAAAGGTGAAGACAAATTATTTGAAAACAATTACCTTTGTTATTGAAGCAAAGTGACCTGAAAAATGCCACCAAAGGAAACAAAAACAAGACAAAACAAAAAACCCAAACCCAACAAATACAGTTTGTAAACACAAGCATAAACAGACAGATTCTGTATTGAAAGATAGTCTCTGCAGGTTGGGGTAAGGGGACCAACTCCCACTTTCACCAAAATGTTATACAAAAACATGTGGGCAGACAGAATTTGGTAATATGAGAATAGCTTGTTTCTTCTTGGCTTTATCTTTTATTGCCAGTAGTTTTCACGACTATTTTAATTTAAGAAAATTAAACATCTCTTTCTTCTATCTAGACAACAGGGTGTTTTTTTCTCATTTTTTTCTCATTTTCTCATCAGGCAGATTCTTTTAAAATGTGTAAGTTGATTGTGTTCAGGATTTGATTTCCCAGACTCTTTCTGAACCTGAGGCAATCTGACCTTTAAAAAAAAAAAAGCTGTTTACCTATGAGATAGGTATATTATCTTATTATTGTTCTCTTAACCCAAACCAGTTAATGTTTAACATGACGTGGCTTCTAAAACAACTGGAGCCCTGGGATATGTGATTCATACACTTGCGTCTCGGTGAGAAGCACAGATGTCACTCTGCTTGATCTTCACAAACAACAGATTTCCTTTACAGTCTGTAAAAGTTGAGCACACAAAGCAAGAAAAAGGAGCAAACCAGCAGCAGCTCCATGCTCAGGAAGACAAAATCCTCGTGGTTTGTGCTGTTGGTCCACTCAGAAACAAAAACAACCAGAGAGAAAGAGAAGAAAAACTTTATGCGTCCGAGGTGTAAACTGTAGTTATAGTGTCCCCAATAAAAAAGAAAACAGGAGGCACGATCCAAAGTGCTTTTATACACACACACACACACACACACACACACATACACACACAAATTAAAAACATGACTCCAATTTGTTGGAACTTCTTCCAACAAGAGGAATCACTCTAAGTTGTTACTACTAAATTAACTTGGTTTTATTTCTTTTCTTTTCTAGTCAATACTGGTGCAAGATATTTCCATTCTCAACCTGGTAAAGTACTGCAGAGTCTGTTCCACTGGGAAAAAAACGCAGACAGGCATTGCTTTAAAGCCTTGATCCAGATTAAAGTGATAGAGACCTTTAAAAAGAAAAGTATATCGGTGATCACTGTTTCCCTTAAAATACACTTCAAGAAATGCAGAGGAAACCACAGAATTTAAAATGAAAATAAAAAGTGCTCTCAGGGGATCTGAGAAAACAGCACCAAATATATTATTTAAAAAATTAAATATTATTTACAAAAGTATATTTCACAAGCCATTGTTTTTTTTTTTTAAATATATATCCACTTGAAAATCTTTTTATAAAGGGGACACTTCTTTTGCACACACTGACCCACCAGTAAAGATTTCCTCTATCCTATCTTTGTGATCTTAATGTCACAGGAGTTGGGGCAGAACTCAGTCAGGCCCAGCTGACAACCTGTGGGTATCAAGTCTGGCTATTCTTGATTAACATCAAATCCACCCATCAGCAGCCTGAGACTAACATCCTGAGGGGTCTGGGTATACTCCAGGGTGGCCAGGGGCATATGACCCAGAGTGGCACAGGGAAGATGAAACTAGAGTCTGCCAGCTGGACTTCGGTTCAAAATGAAGGCAGCTGCTGGCTGAGGTACGGAACTTCATGCCTTTCCCTGTCTCACGTCTCCCTTTCCGGTTCTCTACTCCCTGCACGCCCCCTCCAAACTCTACCAACAAACTCCAATTCCCTGAACCTACCTGGGGGGAATGGATGAGGTCTTTGGTTATACTCTAAGTCGATAATTTGGTGAGAAAATTAAAGAGTGAACTAACTGAGGCCATGAGTTAATTTAGCGCCTCCATCACTCAGCTGTGGCCTCTCTAATACTGCTAAATTTTAGATAGACAAGCCATGAACAGAGCTAAAGTTATAAGAAGCACTTTTGGTTTCATTGACACAAAGGGAAAGCCTAATGAGTTTTTTTTTTCCTCGTAGTATGGAAAAACCAACACTCTACTCAGATCTCTCGCACCAGGTACGGTGCCATGCACCCACTGGATGCTCAGCGGGAAGTAACTGACAAAAACCGGAACCAGGGTCTGACTGGAGGCTGCTCTGATCCATGCAACCGTCACAGGCCTCATCCCCAAGGAAGACCAGTGGCACATTGGTCTCTTTCTCTGTCCCTTGAAAATGCCAGGGCACCCCACGTCTGGTTTCTGTGTGTCACCACATTCCATTTTTAGTTTTAAAAACAAAACACCTACCCCTGTTTAACCCCCATTTTCTTTTTATGGAAATGATTATGAATAAACAGTCAGGACATTCCCTGAGCAAAGGGTCTAATCAAAATCCATAAACAAAGACCGCTTCCTTTAGGAGGGGAAGGAAGAGAGGGGAAAATCCATGATTTCTGCCCTGGCAAGCCAGCTTAGGAATGTGAAAGTTGGAAAATGTTTTGCTTTTTTTATTGAGAGCTTGGGCCTAGGAGCCAGAGGAACTGTTTCTCTGGGAGCAGAAATTAAACACTTCTTCTGAACCTCAGTCTGCCTTACAGAGAAGTGGGGAGAACAACTTACTGTCCGAGGGCTACTAAAGCAGTAGAAAGACCTGGACAAGAAGGCTTGGGGAGCAAAATTCAATTTCTGAGAATGCACATGTCTTACAGAGGTGCTCTACTGCTAACCCTGGAGCTACCTCACTTTCTGTCAAGCCTGTGGTCGGCCACCGGCAGAGCATAACCACGCCTGTTACGGGTTTCCCACTCCGCCATCAGCACATGGAGATACACAGAGGCATTTCCACCATGGACTCTCCCTATGCAAATTTGGTTCTGATATAGATGTAATTCTGCAAATGCCCTGGGTTGTCTGTTTTAATCTTGGTTAATAAATTTTACAGATTATTATCTCCATGCACTCACTCTTTTGTGAGATTTTTAAGGTGAATTTTCCTATCGGATCAGCCTATTTGGAGAATGAGATGCTGAGAGCTACCTAACACAATGTATCTTAACAATAATATTTTCAGTCTAAGAAATGAAATTAACTCAGTTAAATGAGTTTCAGTCATGCACTTTATACTGGCTGAATTGCTGCAGAACAGACTTCACAGTGTTGATTAAATGCAACAAACTCCTTTTTCTCTCAGGAGCCTTATAGGGGTTTAGTCTCCATTTCCTTAATGTAATGAAGTTTGGATGGGTGGGGGGAGTAATATTGGAATTCATAACCCTCCCCCACTGCTGGACCACACCGACAGGAGATTTCTCTCCACACAAGGTCCAAGGGAAACAACTAGGCCATGAGGAATCCACCAGCAGGGTTACCACTAAGCTCAGAGCCGTGGGTGTCTGTTTTCCACAGTCTACGATGATAGAACTGGAGAAAACCACTCCATGAACAAAGCTGATCCCACTGAAGCCACTGGACATCCAAAGAGGAAAGATGCACCTAACCTGTATTAGTTCCAAATCTAGAGTATTCTTGGGATTGCCCCTACCCAACCCCCTTCCCTGGCCACATTGCTTTTATTAAGGGTCAGAAAAAAGGTCAGTCAGAATTGCTAACTGATTCTACTTTATATTTTTCTGGCTCAATATCTGAGCCATTTCTTCAGGAGCTTCCAAACTGAAGCCCCCCTTCACTCCCTGCTCTCCCCATTTACTGATTTTACCTGGTTAGTGGGCAAAGCCTTTGGGATATTTGGATCTTGTGCCCATTGCAAATGGCAGTCCCCTCTCCTGTTACCTACGGGGCGTCTAAAGAGGCAAAAAAGATGATTGCCCAGAGGCTGAGTGAGGCATCAGAGTCATCGAAACCCACTTGGCCTTTTCTCAAGTCACTCACTGCTGCCAGGACACTCCCCAATTCGGCCCAGGAGAACCAGGCTCTTGCCCTGCCAACTAGAATTAGGGCTACTTCTTGTGCTCATTTGCTAACCTGGCACATTTGGTGTCAGGGACAGAAGCTTCTGATCAGAGAGAATGCAGTCATGAGGTATTTTTTTTTTCTCTTTGTCCTTTTAGACAAGTCGATTATTTCAAGCCTAAGTTATCAGGTCTCCAGGAGCAGATGAATTCTGTTCCTACTGCCACCCTCCCGCCCCCTAACCATCCCAGGACCCTCAGGGTGCCCCTTTTCCCTCTTCCTCTCCCCCCATGCCACTGCTCTCCCGACAAGAGGCCATCAGGCAGCTCTTGCATGGGCCCCGGGGCCTTCGTCAAGGTGGGCTGCCGCCATGCGGTCAAGGATCTGTTCCTTTCGTTGTTTTGTTTTCAGCCAACACTAGAACAGAGAGAGAAGCCAGGATCAACTCACAAACAGATACAAAGCAAAGAGACAGAGAGACAGTGATTTAGAGGCCGGTCACCAGAAAGATGGTGTCAGGGTGGGAGGATGCCCCAGATGGCAAGGCCCCTAAATGGATGGAACCAAGTGTTCAGTCACTCTCTCACGCTTGGGTAGAATGTTCGGTTGGATAGCGTTCACGTGGACACTGGGGTGGGCGGATGCTGTGCGATCAGTCCCAGCCATTGTCCTTGATCATGTGTGCTAGTTCAATGATGTATTTGCCTTCTTTATATTTCTGGCTGCTTTCAAATGCATGTTCCTAGGAAACACAGACAAAGAGAAAATACGTTAAATGACCAAAGATAAGAAAGTGTCTTTTGCAGCACAGAAGCAGCGGTGCTGCACATGGCAGGCGTGAGGACCAGTGAGGATGGCCCCAGCTTCACCCGGGCTCACTGGGAGAATTCCTACCTCTAGAGTACCCTCTGCTCCCTTCACTGCGCTGCAGAACTGAGTCAACACCAGGACTTTCTCAACATTACGACAGAATTTCTTCAGGATCCTTGCTCTTAAGGCATTGCTCAAATGTCATTTCAGTAAGGTCTTTCCCAACGACTCTACTTAAAATCCCAGCTTCTACCCCAGCACTGTGACCCTCTCTCCTCCTCACTCCTGCTTTATTTTTCTCCACAGAACTTATCACTTTCCAACATACATTATAATTTGCATTTATATTTCATTTATTGTCTGTTTCCCGTGACTACACAATATAAACTTCGTGGAAGACAAAGATTTTCGTGTTTAGTTGATAGCTGTATCCCTAGGAGACTGGTGAATGAACAAGTACAATGGTGTGTGTGTTTGTGTGTGTGTGTGTATTTACCATATATATGTGGGTAAATCTTAGGGGACCCTGATTTCTGGTGCTAACAGAAGTTTGCTCTATGGATATATCCATAAAGTTTCTGTGTCATTCCTGCTAGTTTCTAGGAATACAGGAAAGTCTGGCCATCATTTTAAAATTGTACTTCTTAGGCTTAGAGAAAAGACACTTACTGAGAGAAGCAAAGTATTGTAAGACCAAACAGGTTTCCTATTTAGTTTTTCTTGATGTTTCTATGTCAGATGTGCAGGGACAGGAGCTGTATAAACTCCAGGCTAGAGACCCTGGCAGCCCTTAAGCCCCACCCAGCTGCCAGGCCTCCAGGGGGAAAACTCAATACAAACCACCTGGCAGGTTACTTTTCTAAACTCACAGCACTGTGGGCTTCTCCCAGCTAATAAACCCCACAGAACGAAGTCCTGCATAGGTCTGGAATAAAGGGATGTTTTATTTGCAGAGATAGATGCACAAGAATATCTTGGTGTATTATCTGAAAAACTGGTCACCCGAGTATGTGCCTACGATTGCTGCGCAGAAGCGGTGACGTCAGCTCTTCCTCCGAATTAGTACTGTAAATCCTACAGTCAGTAGGTTCCAAGCAGCATTTGTATGTGCTGCATCTGCTGCCCACAGCTTGGGGGCTTTGGGTTTCAGAACAAGAGTTCAGATGTGGGTCCTTGCTGAGAGAGGAATCGGTCCACAAAGTGGAGAAGGGAGAGGAGAGGGGAGCCAAGAGAGAATCGAGAATAGAACGTGCAGACACGCCACACACG
>NW_012148452.1:1937029-1938080 GCF_000956105.1 Propithecus coquereli
AAAAAAAAAAAAAAAAAAAATAGCCCCTTAGCCACACAGGCACTTGCAAAATGTGAGAACTGGACTCCAGGGGAAAGAGCCTAGATCTGCGGCCTACAGAGATGCCCACCTGATTCCACTCCTACTGCTTCCCAGCAGTGGAGCATTGCCTAACCACTCAACTCTCCGCTCAATTGCTTACAAAATTGGGATATTCACACAATTTCATAAGATTGTTGTGAAGGTCAGAAGAAATAAAGGAATGAAAGAATGAAGCCCTACTCCTGGCACATGAGAGGGGATCGATAAATATTTGGGTTGTTGGACGTTTTCCTACTGTCCTACACATGTCACTGTATTTGTCAATCTGTTTCCACGGCACTCTCCTCCCTGGCATCCTGACTGTGAACACCTTGAGGGCAGGGGCTGGCTCTCATTCATTCACAGTTGTATCCAGCCAAAGGCTTTCAATAAAATTTGGTCAAATGAGTGAATCATTTTACCTGAACCTCAAAGCAAGGAGCAAAACCAGCCAACTCAGGTTTATTTTTTTGTCTCTACTCCAACACATCCTCAGATCCTCAGTGGAATAAGAGAGCCAAGAGGTTGGAAACAGAGGAGGGGCAGAACATTTCTGGATAATCAAATACAGAACTGCCCCCCGCCCACTCCATTACCCAGAGGCCTGAGACTGCAGAGGGAGTAGACTTGGCTAAAGCCAGTTTCTCCCACAAGGAACAACCAAGCCAACCACAGGTAGCTGTGGCTAAACCATCTTGGCATCATGAAACACACTGTCTAGATTTTCTTTCTATTCCTGAACATTTCCAGGGAGATGCAGAAAATGGAATCCAAAGGCAGTATTGCTAAGCTCACTGCAGACTCTACCTGCAGCAGGTTTTATTTTTTTTATCAATTTGTACATTTTTAAACTGTATTTAAATGGAATCATACTTCTGTGTCTGGCATCTATTGCTCACATTATTTATATACATATTTCTGAATAGATTTTATTTTTTATTTTTTTAGTGTAGTATTAGGTTCACGGAGATTTACCATAAACCCACTACTC
>NW_012148452.1:1950680-1951741 GCF_000956105.1 Propithecus coquereli
CAATCCGCCTGCCTCGGCCTCCCAGAGAGCTAGGATTACAGGCGTGAGCCACCGCGCCCGGCCGATTTCAGCTATTTTTATACTTTAAAAAAGTTTCACTAAACAGCTACAATATATGGATTGCCACTGGGACCTTCCCTGGGCTAGTATGTGTCATATGTATACCGGTATCTGGAAGGAAGGGTGGGGGATGTGGTGGGGGGAGGGTGAGAGTTGACAATGGTACTCTTCTTCTGTCTTTGCTTTCAGGATATTGTGAATATTGTTGTTTCTGTGCTATAAGATATCAATAATAAAATATTCTCAGAAATGTGTCATTAAAAAAAAAAAAGATGTCAATTATAAGGCTGATCTTGCAGGGCACAGTGGCTCATGGGAGGCCAAGGCAGGAGGACCAGTTGAGCCCAGGAGTTTGAGACCAGCCTGGGCAACATAACAAGATCCAGTCTCTATAAAAAAATAAGAAATAAAAAATAGTTGATGTGGTAGCACACGGCTGTTGTCCTAGCTACTTGGGAGGCTGAGGTGGGAGGCTTAAGCCCAGGAATTCAAGGTTATAGTGAACTGGTTAATGTCACTGCACTCCAGCCTGGGTGACAGAGCAAGATCTTGCCTCTTAAAAAAAATAAAATAAAATAAACGACAGGATCTTTGCAATTTTTTGTTGTAATGGGACAGAGTACCACAAAGACATTCACTTATAGCAAAATATCTGAAACTTGTTCTACAGAAAAAACTGGCATCTGACAATGTTTTCATTTTATATGATTTTTGTGACTTAAAAATGTTACAAAAATTAATTCAAAACAGATATTTAGAAGAAAATCTTTGCTACCTTGTATTAGAAAAGAGTCCTTGGCCAGGTGCAGTGGCTCATGCCTGTAATCCTAGCACTCTGGGAGGCCAAGGCGGGAGGATCACTTGAGCTCAGGAGTTTGAGGTTGCTGTGAGCCAGGCTGATGCCACGGTACTCTAGCCCGGACAACCAGCGTGAGACTGTCTCAAAAAAAAAAAAAAAAAAAATATTTCTCAGTTATGGCAGATCATATGTGGCAGAGAAA
>NW_012148452.1:1953140-1958146 GCF_000956105.1 Propithecus coquereli
CTGACACGTCATCACCACCCTGTGGCAGTTCTGACTACTCCTTCAGGCTTCTTCTGAAGCCAACGCAGGTCATGAGCCATGTGGCAGGATGGGGAATTTGAGACATCTTGCATGGAATGAATCGCCTTTAGGAGTCAGGAAGACCAATTTTTCAATATCCTCACACTCAAACCAACTCTGTAAGTATGAGGAAATGAGGACACTTAGCACAAAAGCTAAGCAGGTTGCCCAAGGACACAGCCAAATAAGTGATGGAGCCCAAATTTGAACTTGACTCTAGCTGCCTGGTGGCACTTTGCTACTGGCCAGAGGGACTGTAGTGGCTGTGTTTATGGTTGTGTGGTGACCCCCACGCATGTTAGAACGATCGGTCCCCAGTGTTAAAGCAGCAGATCCCTGCCCTTCCCTCCTCTGCCCTGGCAAAGGACTGCTCACTCTCCCTAGACCCCAAGGGGACCTTAAAGTGTTTTGCTGAGTTAAACAATGAAAGAAAGATTGTCCGTGTGGGAGATCCCAGCCATGACTACATATGATATTGGATGTTATTTATGACAACGTTTGACGATGCCTAGCACATGACCTGGGAGGCGTTTTAGGAATACTTAACTGGAGCATCCGCCGATGGGCTGGGGAACCTGTAGTCTTCTGTATCTTTGAGTGTGGCCTTTTGACTGAATCCAAATCTTATAGAACAAATCTTTTTAATAAAGGGATTTGTTCTGTGAAGTTTGGATTCAACTGAGGGGCTGCACTTGGGGATCTGGAGGGCCACATGTGGCCTTGAGGCTGCAGGCTCCCCACCCCAGCTGGATGCTTGGCATATAGAAAGCTGTCAGGAAATGTTACGTGCTGTTATTACTTATTAAATCTAAAGGTATGTGTCCCAGGGGTAGGTGTGAAGGAATGAACAGGAGGCGGTACGTGTCAGTGCAAAGGTAAGAATGGGTGTGGTAGACAGAGGACTGTACCAGGTACTGCTTTTTGAGCTCAGTTTTCTGTCCTGGTCTAAGACAATTGCACGACACCAGGGGAAGCAAACAGAAGAAAGCATTCTTCTAGCATGAGGCTCTTGCCTATTCCCTTTACCCCTCTACCAACCAGACTCCTCTATACTTACATATTTCCAGCCCAGCGTGGTTTTGCAGTTTTCACAGTAAATGTCTGCAACTGCATGCAGTCCTGTTAGCAACACACGCTCTTCCGCAGGCCCGCAGCCTACATTAACTCTATGTCGGGGACAGAAAGGGAGAGGAGAGTGGGCAGTTAGTCACTTGCATATCAGTCATTCAAGCTGAGCTTCCAGCAAAAATTAACTAGGCAAGGCTGCCCCGAGGGAAGCCAACGCTGAGGAAAGGATGTCTAAAACTGAAATGAATAACCCCCAAAAGGTTGGGACAAAACGGAACTATCTCAGTTGGAATGAATTTGAGATCTGCAAGTTCTGATGCAGTGGGTCTACTAAAACAGTCTTTATGGTGGAGATTCTGCTTAGAATTTAATTTTCTCTAACACATACTTTTCATCTTGTGACTTAAGGGGATAAATTGACAATCACACTGTGAAGTCCGCAGCCATGAGCACAGGTCCTCGAAGCTTACTGAGGACTGGATGACAGCATGGTCTGGTTCTGATCCCGAGGATGCGTGAGCCCCAGGGTTGGATACGCTCTGCTCCTTCACAGAGCACCAGACTCGAGCAGAGCACACGAGATTTCCATTTGTACAGTTCATCTGGCTTGTGTGAGCTTTGCCTTCCTTTCCCAGGGAAGAGGTTGTAAATTCTGTGCCCAGGGATGACTGAGGGCTGTGCATACTGGGCATCTTCGCTAAGTGGGCCTTGCCTCCCTCCTTCGGTTCTCTCCTGCAACGATGTATCTCAGACCTCATTACGAGACCCCATGTTGAGGCTCTCTCAGAAGCTCTTCAGCTCCTTCCCTCTGTGACCACAGCCCTCTGATGTGCCTACTAAGGGTGGTGTAGTGAATATTATTATTTTTAGCCAGGGATGCTACCCAAAAAATTCCCCAAAGGTAACTGACTACTAATTATAGAGAATAACATCCCACGGGGTTTTACTGTTGCAGAGAAGGCAGGATCCATTGTTTAATTAGCATCAAGAGTTGCTTTCTTCCCCATCCCTGAGAAGTCACACTAGGCAATGGAGGTACCATTCAGAGACACTCACACTGAGTTAAAGAGGTACGCCCGTCCTTGACTTCCTTGGAAGGACTGAAACATAAGAAAACAAATCGACAGTTAGATATCCATTTGACCCACCCATTTGGGAAACCAACCCAAATCACAACGATCGTGACCTTCCAGGATCGACATAGCACAAGGGAGCATGGAGCCAGTTAATGGTCCAGCTGGCAGATGGCATGGGGGAGGAGGCGAAGGCAGAATAAACAGAGCTATAAAGCTTGAACTAGCCCACACTTGGACTGTTTTCACCAGCCCAGATGAGAAGATTAAAAAAAAAACCCACCCGAACCCCACTGTATGATTAAAAACTTCTTTCCTCCTGACATTGCTTGATATAATCAATCCACCTGAGATAATGAATCCATATTGGCTTTTCCTGGTCCCACCTGATTTCAGCCATCTGTGCTGGCCACAGCTTCCCCAGGCTGGCTCAGGCGTGGAGACCAGTACTGGCACTTCTGCTTGCCCTCTTGGCCCAGCCCCACTGAAGGCAGTAAGAAGTCCCAATCCAAGAATAAACTATCAACCTCACACTTACCACTTGTCTTGCCTTCTGGTAGATCCTAACTGCCAAGACAGTTACAATCCTCCTAAATGGGAGCCTGGAAGCCCTCCTTTTGAGGTGTAAGCAATTTGATCTCTACATCACAGAAATGCTCATCATGCAGCAATCCCATTTTAAACTCTAGCTTAAATATGAGCTTCTTTCTTCCAGCCAGAGGTTGGTGGGGAACAGGAGAAACAGGAGCCAGAGCCTGTCATGCAATCTGGCATCTACTTCCATTAACATAGGCCTTGTCCATGGTTTCCTCCTCTGGTTACACTGAGATGTCTGCCTGACATGAGCCAGCCGTGTTCTGCATTGCTGCCTGCATTTTTAATGTGGTCTGACAATTGTATCCTGAATTTAACATCCTAGTCTGCCCTGAAAACCACTCTAAAAGCAACAAACAAACAAGGGACTCTCCCATGACCTCTGTTATTCGGTGGCAGAAGAAATCTGTGGGTGACTGGTTAACAGATGACCAGAGGGTAGGAAAGCACCAGACAGTACACAGATCACTACCCCCGAGACGGTCATTTTGCCAGATGAGCTTCAGGGGTCAGTGCCGCTAGCCAGAGAGAAAGGCAAAATTCTCTACTTGTGGAAAGACTGCCTCTAGGGCAGCTGGACTATTGGTTGCCTGCAACAATCAAACACACCAGAAGCCTTCACTCCCAGGTGCAACTGCAAGGAGTCAACAAATGTTCTCCAGCTGCTGCCCAGACCTAAACCAACTCCTTCCTTTTTTGAGTCTTGCAACATCCGTGGGGATCATAGGAGCTCCCAGGCCACAACTGAGCAGTATGAGTGTCAGAACCTTAAAACCTGGAACCTGAAAGTCTATGCTGAGTGTCTGGATGAGACAATGTCCCAGTGACACAGGTCTAGATTTGGACAAACTGTTAGTTCAGTCTTGGAGCACAAAGACACCCCAGGGTTTCTAGGGTAGCAAAAGCTTTAAGATCTGCCTTAACCCTTCCCCTAGCAACTTCTCTCCCCACTTTCCCACTGTGTCCTTTGCTCTAGTCAGGCCGAACTTGCATTTCACCAGCTCTGCCCACTGTTCCCTCTGATGGGGAGACTCTAATCCCAAACCTCTGCTCAGCTCCCCTCTTCCCTAAGGCTTTCCTGACCTCCCCAAAAAGAGGCACCCAATGACATCCATGTTCTGGACCCTTTGTGTTCCCTGTGTTTTCCTTTTTCTTAGCACCTAGAACCCTGGATTTAAATCATCTGTTTATTTATAACTTCCTCTGTAGATTATGAGCTCCCTGAATACATGGGCCATGTCTTTAGTCTGTGAACCCCCAGCACATAGCACCTGAATCTGGCATACAGTAGGCATTTATTATTTTTTCTATGAGTGAATTGTCTATTTTATTTTCTATAAGCAACTTTATTGAAGTATAACTGACAAATAATGAACTGCACAAATTTAAAGTATACTATTGGAGGAATTTTGATACCTCCAAAACCATCACGACAATCAAGATTATGGACTATCCATCATACCCAAACATTTCCTTATTCTCCTCCGAATTCTCCCCTCCTCTCATCCCCTTCCCACTGTGGATCCACAGGCAACCAACCACTGCTTTCTGTCACTATAATTTGTGTTTTCCACAATTTTTTATAAATGAAATGATACAGTGTGTAGTATTTTTTGTGTGGCTTCTTTTACTCAGCATAATTGTTTAAGGATTCATCCATGTTGTTGCATATATTAACAGTCCATTCCCTTTTTGTTGCTGAGTAGTATTCCATTCCAGATATACCACAGTTCATTTCTTTTTGGTTTGATTTTTGATAAGAGATTTGGACTAGTTGACCTCCAAGTCCCCCTTCCAGCTTCAAAATTACATCCTTTTATGATTCCATGGTCCCAAGTTATGGGTAATCGGGACTGTCATCCTCTAAGAACTATTTGCCAAGACCTTCAAGTTCAGAGCTTGGATGAAGGTGTTTATGGGAAAACAAATCCTAAAAGAAAGTAGACAGGAAAATAACATGAAGCAACACAGCTTCACCGATCATGAGAGAATGACCTTGCAGAATGCACTGACTTGTTTCTCCACCATTCATGGATTATCTACTCTCTGCCAGACACAACTGGGAAGGCAGGGGAAGGCGCAAAACTGTGAGATTTTCCAGGGCAGCAGTATCCCCAGAAGGTATGCAAGACAATCCTTTTCTCCAGGGAAGGGGGAAAATACTAGCAATTTCATCTATTTTTTTTTTTTTTGAGACAGAGTCTCACTCTG
>NW_012148452.1:1959472-2028497 GCF_000956105.1 Propithecus coquereli
ATTTCTCAGTTATGGCAGATCATATGTGGCAGAGAAAGAAAAAAAGAGTTTTTAGATACTATACCAGAAACATAATCTATAAAAGAAAAAATAATTGATAAATTGAGCTTTATCAAAATCACTACACATTAGAATGGTTTTTTTTTTTTTTTTTTTTTTAACTGACAAAGCTAAGTGCTGGCAAGAACGTATAGTAACTGGAACTCCCATACATTGCAAAATGGTATAGCTACTTTGGAAAAGAGTTTGGCAGTTTCATTTACCCAAGTGAAATGAAAACCTATGTTCACATAAAAATCTGTATGAGAATGCTTTTAGCAGCTTAATTCATAATCACCCCAAACTGGAAACAAGCTAAACGTCTCTCAGTTGGTGACTGGATAAGCAGACTGGTATATCCATATAACACTGCTCTGTAATAAAAAGGAATAGAAAAATAAACGCCGCATGTTCTCACTTATAAATGGGAGCTAAACTATGGCTATGCAAAGACACACAAAGTGGTATAATGGACATTGGAGACTCAAAAGGAGGGAGGGTAGGAAGAGTGAGGGATGAAAAATGACCTATGGAGCACAATGGACACTATTTGGATGATGGCTACAAAAGTCCAGATTTCACCACTACATGATATAAACCTGTAATGGAATTTAACTGGTACCCCCTATTTCTATTAAAAAATTTTTTTAAGAGGGAAAAAATATAAAATAAAAAGGACCAAACTATTGCTACACAGAACAACATGGATGAATCTAAAATACTTTATGCTAAGATCAGTGGTTGCCAGAGTTTACGGATAAGGGGGAAATTTGGCTATAAGAGGTAACAAGGGAGATGGAATTGTTCTGTTATCTTGGTAACAGAAGGATGTTACTCTTAGGCCCTGTAAGAAAGTCTAATAATCACTATTAGACTATGTATTTATAAGACTATAAGACTATGTAGTAGACTATAAGACTCTAAGAACATGTATTTGTTAAAACTAAAAAAAACACCCTAGAAATTCATATAGGACTGTACACCAAAATAATTTTACTGTATGTAAATATAAATTTTTAAAAGTCAAAAATTTTTTTAAAATGATAAGCCATCTCTAAAATCTAGGACTGTACACCAAAATAATTTTACTGTATGTAAATATAAATTTTTAAAAAGTCAAAAATTTTTTAAAATGATAAGCCATCTCTAAAATCTATGTCTGTACACTGTATTTCTAAATCTGTACAATTAGGAATTATAAGCAATTCCCTAATGTATTTAAAAATATTCCAAACAGTTTCAGAGGGACTTGAAACCTTGTTAAAAAACACTTTTCTGAACATTTTGCAAGAACAACTGATTGATTACCCCCTCCTTAGGACACACCTTTTGAATTATTGCATCAGAAAGTGATAAACCAAGATTTCTTTTTAAAGGAGCATATTCAATCACATATACCTTCAGTAAAATAAGATTAAAAGCAATTTTATAATTATTTACTTTCCCTTTCATCCTTTTAAATTATATGTTTATTTTAAACAATTTATACCTTTATAATATATATATTACATAGCAGCACACATATTTTTAATTACATATACATATACTAGGAGTATAAGCTCAAACATTTTACTGATAGGGGTATGTAATTTTTAAAGTTTGGAAGCCATCGTTCTAGAGGTTCCAGTCTGCTTCCAGGCAGGGCCTTAAGAGCAACTTTCTCTGGCCTGACACTGATTAGAATTCCTAGAGAGAGCAGGGGTGGAGGGAGGGCGCCCGTCAGAAAAGAGAAACACCAGCCAGGCCCAGACACACCTCAGAGGGCCACCGGGTTCCTCCAGGCCTGTTCTGAGAGCAGGCTGGCAGAGGCCCACGCTCTGCAAAGCGTGCCGAACCCAATCAGGCCTGTCCTGGTGGCAACACCTACTCGGGCACCCCCTGAGGGGCACTGTCTGTGAACCTCTATTTCCTCAGCCTGGCACTCAGGACGAGCTGCATTTCCTGAGGCAGAATTCTGGAAGCAGCTTTTCCATCATGGCTTCCACCCTGGGGCCCCTGCCAAGTCAACATTTATGATGGGAAAAACAGCCACAGAGAACAACAGGCATCTTGCAAATAGACACAGACAAGAATAGCCCGGCTGGGTCGCTGTATCCTGTGGGGCCCAGCCCAGCCTGGCGCAACCTGGCACGGCCTGATACTCCCTTGAGTGAGGGTGGTACCGAAGGTGGGGAGACTGAAAGGAAGTTAAGGAAGCAATTAGAATGAAGCAAACAGAATTTCAGATCAGGAGATGCCAAACAGACTGTCAGACACATTTGTTTGCTGTCATTACTGCCAGGCAACAAGGCAGCCCTTTTCCGTGTTGTGTATCAACTAAGGCTGGTGTGCAGGCCTCCAGGAAGGGTTTTTCGTTTTGTTTTTTTAAACTACACAAAACTTTTCTTCTGTCCTCTAAAGTAAAGTAATAGTTCTAGGCCCAGCCCTTCCAGCCAGCTCAAAGGAACGGAAAGGGCTTTGAGTTTCCTGTTTAGTAGCCAAAACCACTGATTTCTGGCCCCTTTGAAAGTCTGGAAGGCAGCAACTCCTTTTGAAAGTAGAACCATTGAAAAATGAATACTTTGTGGGCAAGGCAGCAACAGAGCAAACGTGTCGTTTTCTTCCCTTTGGTGATAGGAGCAGGCCCTCACCTTGGAGTCCGTTCACTTGAACAGACTCCTACCTAGCAGCAAGAAGGGTCCGGCAGAGGAGCAGAGCCTCTCAAACCCATGCCGCCTGCTCTCCCTGGGAAGATCAACCATCACCAACCGAGCACAGGCCTCAGGAGGTGTACAGAGAGATGAGGGAAGTGGCTGTCCACCAGCCTAGACAGCTGTAACATCTGGGAGCTAGATGATCCCTTGCATATATGCATAGGGTGAGAGGATTTAGTCTTGGCATCAGAAGATTCAGGTTCAAATCTTGGCTTTACAATTTCAACTTACTCTGCTCATGTTAATCAGTCCAGGAAGAAAAAAAAAAACAAACCAATTTCAACTTACTAGCTACTTGACCTTAAAGAATTATTTAACCTCTCTCCACTTTAACATCTTTTTCATGTATAAATAGAAATTGTGCCTATGTTATAGGGTTTTTGAGAATAAGTGAAATGAGGTAAATGAAGTATAGAGTAAAAAGGTCCCTATCTTTCCCCTTTGGCCTCTTCAGGAACCTGGAGAAGAGAGGGGAAAAGGCTGACTCTAAACTATTAATACTTGGTTGTCCAAACTTCTTTTCTTTGGTGACTTTGGTCACTCTCTTTCTCTCCTATTATGCCAAAAGACAAGGCTTCCCCTCTTTGCAGCTCAACGTCTTCATAAAAATGGAGGCATGTGATTGAAACTCCCCATGACACTTTTCAGTTATAATTTTCTATGAATCCACTCCTCTTAAAGCACTTCGCACTTGGTTCTCCAACCTACCACTCGTACACATAGTGTTAACCACACAGGCTTTAAAGAGTCAGATTGCCAGGGCATGAGTCCTGGTTTTGCCATAGACTGGCTATGTTACCACCTTGGGCAAGCCAATTAGCTTCTCTGAGCCTCAGTTTCCTACTTTGCAAAATGGGCACAGTAAAATAATACTCTCATCCACACTAGATTTGCCTAAGCAATAAGCTACTGTGTATGAAAGTGCTTTGTAAACTTCAAGGCTCTATATATTTTGTTATTGTCAGAATTCGTTTCTATTATACAGCTTTAGAAGAATTTATTGGGGCTGGGTGCAGTGGCTCAGGCCTGTAATTCCAGCACTGTGGGAGGCTGAGGTGGGAGGATAGAATGAGGCCAGGAGTTTGAGACCAGCCTGGGTAACATAGTGAGACTCTCGTCTTTACATAAAAATTTGAAAATTAGCCAGCACAGTGGTGCGAGCCTGTAGTTCCAGCTACTTGGGAGCCTAAGGCAGGAGGATAGCTTGAGCCCAGGAGTTTGAGGCTGCAGTGAGCTGTGACTGCGCCACTGCATTCCAGCATGGGTGGCAGAGCGAGACCCCATATCATTATGAAAAATTACAACCACCAACACCACTTATTGGTACAAACATAAAATCGAGATTTTTTTTTTTTTTTTTTTTTGAGACAGAGTCTCACTCTGTTGCCCTGGCTAGAGTGAGTGCCGTGGCGTCAGCCTAGCTCACAGCAACCTCAAACTCCTGGGCTCAAGCGATCCTTCTGCCTCAGCCTCCCAAGTAGCTGGGACTACAGGCATGCGCCACCATGCCTGCCTAATTTTTTCTATATATTTTTTAATTGTCCAGATAATTTCTTTCTATTTTTTTTAGTAGAGATGGGGTCTCGCTCTTGCTCAGGCTGGTCTCGAACTCCTGAGCTCAAACAATCCGCCTGCCTCGGCCTCCCAGAGTGCTAGGATTACAGGCGTGAGCCACTGCGCCTGGCCTAAAATTGAGTTTTTAAAAATTGATACATAATTCACATTACCATCAGTCTTTTAAAGTATACAATTCAGTGGTTCTTAGTATATTCACAGGGTTGTGCAGCTATCGCCACTATCTATTTCTAGAACATTTTCACACTCCAAAAAAGAAATCTCATACCATTAGGAGTCACCTCCATCTCCCTTGCCCTCAGCCTCTCGCAACCATAAATCTACTGTCTGTCTCTGGGGATTTGCTGAAACCACTACACATTTTGAGGGATGGTTACAATGAGCTCCTTTTAAAGTACTTTCAGGCAGCTTGCTGAGAAGGTAACACAAGTATTTAGGCAGAGATACAAAAGAGGATTAGTGTACCCATAGAGTACTGGATAAACCCCCCAACTCAACACATCTCACATTCTGCAGGGAAGGGTCATATCAGCCTTTTTCTATCCTCATTCTTTTCTCCAGCCATGGTTAGGCCTGATGAGTTTCCTATTTTGGGTCAAAGTAAGCCATAGGCACCTACAAGTTGAAACCCAAGTAAAATAGCACTGGATCCTGTTTGGAAGCATCTGGGGAAAATGAGAAGGGTGACGATGAAGAACAAAGATGCACATTTCTGGAATTAGAACCTCAGTGCAACTGCAAGAAACTGGGAACATTTAGCTACGAGGAAAGACGATTAAAGGGGATTTCTTCCATCTTCTCTGCAATAAGAACAAGAGGAAACAGACTTGGATGAAAATAAGACAGACTTGGGTTAATCACAAAGGAAGAACTTTCTGATTCTGTGTTTCTTCCGTACTGGGACATAGGCCACTAGGAAGGACTAGGATAGAACAAAGCCATTTATATGTGTTCATGGTTTACAAAACGCTTTCAAATATCTGTCTAGAAACTCCTGAAATGGGGGTAAAAAGCAAGTGTGCTGCCTAGGGATGGGAGGATGGCTTTCTTAAGCCCCCTCTTCCCATGGCTTTGAGCTACTGTAGGTCTCAATTCACCCTGACGTTCCCTAAACAGATGGAAGGAGGGGCAGGGAAGGGACTGGCTCTGAAGGAGGAAATATCTGCTGTGTGGAGTCATAAAATTCCAAGGGCATGGGAGCATTCAGATGCCTGGAATTGCAAAAACAAAGGTGGTGAAGGGGGCCTGGATGCCGCATTATATTGCTGAAAGGGGTAGATTCTGGGATCTAAGCCACTTAATGATCACACCTTTCAAATTCACCTTCCTGTTGACCAGCATGAACTGGGCCCAACATAAACTAGGCCGCTTTCAGGGATAGGCCTGGGGAACGGGACAGAGAAAGATCCTAAAAGATCTGCTCCCTCATGTCTGCTTGATGTTCAGTGGAAAGGATGCAGGCTCTGGGGCTGAGAGGCCTTGAACTCAGCCCTTGCCAGCGGTGTGACCTTGGGCAAGTCATTTCACCTGAGTTCAGGGTCCCATCTACAAAAGGGAGAAATATACCATCTCTTTCCTATTCCAGAAGGACGCCGTGAAGATTAAATGAATGTGTGTATATTAAGTACAGAGCTTGGCTCATACAAAGTGTTGAATAAATTGTCTGTCTCCTTTCGCACCACCACAGGCTTTCAGGATTTAAAATGGGAGCCGCATAACTAGTCTGGAGGGGCTAGGCTGTCCTGCCAAAGCTCCCCAGACTCTCTTCCAAATCTCCCTACAGCTACAGGCCCCACAAGCTCCTCTCGCACACTCTTCCAACTGCCCCAAGAGCCTCAGATGGGGCTTGGGCAGTATGGTTGCTCTCTGCTGAACCAAGAGTGGGATAAGCCTCTCTTGTTTGTGGTAAAGGGTTAGTCAGGACAGAAGATGCCAAGGTAAACATGCAGCCAGTGGAAAAACAGATGCTACCAGCTCTCAGCATCCTGCGGAGAAGGAGTGAGGCATGGGAAGCATGTCTTTTCCAGAAGGATGAAGAGTGGAGGATGTCCATGGTCAGATATCCCCATGCTCTACAGAAGAGAGACTGACAGCACCTACCAAGGCTGTTCAGGGATGCTAACTTCTGAGTTAGAGACTGAGGGTGGTGGAATCAGGATGTGATGGCAGTCAGCCATTAAGAGCTGGGCCCTTTGTGGTTCAAATATAAATCTAAAAAGGACTGAAGTAATGAGCTCAAATTTCTTTCAGCTGGGAGTGATGGCTCATGCCTGTAATCCTAGCATCTTGGGAGTCCGAGGAGGGAGGATCACTGGAGCTCAGGAATTTGAGACCAGCCTGAGCAAGAGAGAGACCCCATCTATACTAAAAATAGAAAAATTAGCCGGGCATGGTGGCATGCACCTGTAGTCCCAGCTACTCGCGAGGCTGAGGAAAGAAGATCGCTTGAACCCAGGAGTTTGAGGTTGCAGTGAGCAATGATGACGCCACTGCACTCTACCTAGGGCAACAGAGCGAGACTGTCTCAAAAAAAAAAAAAAAAAAAAAAAAAAATTCTTTCAAAGTCACTAGGCCCTTGAAAACAATTCAGAGTTGCTGGAGTTAAAAAAGATAATCCACAATATGCCTACGAAGAACAAACACCAATCTCCTGATTTATGTTTCAGTCTACACTCCTGTTCCCAAAGCCAACTGGGCACTGGCAAATGAAAAATGTCCTTATGCTTCAAAGGATGCCTAGGAAGTCAGTGGGCAAAATCTAAAACCCCCCAAAATAAGTCTTCCCAGCAACCAATCTAAGCAAAAAGGCCCAAGAAAGCCACTCTCCAAGACTGAAGCCACGTGCTGCAGAGGGGACTACTTTGAAAATATTTTAACAAGCAATCACTATAGTGAAATTGGAGGGAATTTATAGATGAGATTGAGGTAGCTCATAAAAATGAATTAGAAATTATGAAAAAACAACAGTAATGGCTCACACTTATATGGTGCTTACTATGTGCCATGCAAGATTCAAACTGTAATTCAAAGCAAAGTAATTTGATCCTCTCAACAACCCCATGAGGTAGGTACAATCATCCTCCCCATTTTACAGATGAGGAAAGTAAGGCAAAGCAAGGTTAGGAAATATGCCTAGGGTTATATAACCAATAAATGACAGAGATCTGGGCAGTTCCAGCTCCAAAGTATAGGGGAGAATGAATATGGGGTAATAAGAGCATTGTTCAAATGACTTCCTAAAAAGGGAACCTAAACGGAATTAGCCTACCCACTCTCGCCCCTGCCAAGCGAGGCTAGAATTAAAACTGACATGTATATGGGATGCCAGAATAAGAAAAGTACTTTCACATATGTTAAATGATCCAACCTCCAAAACAACAGAAGAGGAAACTGTAGTCCAGAGCTGTTAAAGTAACTTCCCCAGTTTTACACAGCTTGTGAGTCAAGGTCAGAACTTTAAAACTATGGCTTTGGACTCCAAGTCCCAAGATTTCTCTAGAGGGTATTCACTTGGAACTCTGTCTCTTTGATGAAGAAGGATGGATCAACCTGTCAGAACGTATGAAAATCTTTTAGGCTATTGAAATTCCTCTGCTCTGATTCCATATTTACTCAGCAACTGCCTAAATTTAATTCTCTCGCTCAAGTGGGTTTACCTTCAAGGAAGATAACACACAGTCCACGCTTTCAGGATTATCTGCTCCACTATAAATTAATGAATTAGGATTCTGGCTTACCAGTTAGCTTCCTGTGAATTGTGTTACAGTGAATCACTTCACCAGAGTGAATGGATAATATTAAATTTGTATATCTACAATGCTTAATGCTGACTGAGGACCACCAAGGAAACATTCTGAGTCCCAGCCTAAAAACAACGTTTCCAGCTCACTACTGAATGAATAAATGACTCTTACTTCACAACTCTTGGAAAAAAAAAATAATTAATAAGCCCCTGAAAAATCCCTTCTTTCTTTGGCACCTGGACTTCACAGGAAAGATCAGAATCCAGAAGGTGGCTTTGGGAGTTGTAAAGAGAAACATTTAAGTAATCACAGTCTGCTGGGATCTCACGCAGTGGACTGTAGTTTGGGTACAGTGGAGGATCTCAAAACATCTATGTGACTTTACCCAGTTTTAATTTCATAGATTCACAGATCATTGACTGAAGGACCACCCCCCCCACAAGGATGGTCAACCACTCACCTGAAGCATGGCTCTTGCCCACATTTCTACCAAACCTCTCCATAAATACTTTCAGGGATAGAGAATTCACTACCTCCTAAGGAAGCCCACACTATTGCCAAAGACTCTGACAATGCCAAAATATCTTATATGAACTGATCTCTACCTCCTTAGAGCTCCCTGAATCCTCTATTGTTAGATCTTTGGCACTGTAACAGTTTGGGTTATAGATTTAAAGCTCTATCTTGCCTGTGTCAAGGTTTTTTCTATGGTCTAAACTTCTCGCAGTACATATAATAATATAATGAAAGAATTATGTAGTTGGACGAATTAACTAGATTTAATTCCCAATTCTGGTACCTTCTCTGCCATGTGTTTTTGGTTTGTTCACCTCTCTGGTCTCAAGTTCCTTATCTGTGAAATGGGATAACAACACTCACCTTCTTTCTACCAGTCCCTTCAAATTTTCCAAATGCAGCATGGTCTGACCATGCCTGACCACATTTACCATTGTCTTCTATACCTTGATTTTATCTCATACTAGGTGTTCCCTAAACACTTTCCTCTCCTTCTAACACTAATGGAAGCACAAGGACTTACTTAACAATTAATTAGCTTTCAGGTTGCACGTAACAAACTAAAGTAGGTTGATTGATATGTTCTTCCCTGCTGTGGCAGCTGTCCAGCATTAGGCTGTCCTCCAGTGATCATCTACCTTTAACCTCTATACTCATATACCCTCAGGGACTGGACTTAGGAATAGAGTTAGATGAAACACTATGAAGGAAGAAACAATGTTATCGAAAAGGGTCATGTAGTAAGAGTTATAGTGAGGAATGAAGAAATCACAGCCAAAGAGTTTCATCAAAGAGACATAAGCATATAAATGTCTGAAAGATTTGAGCATAGGGTGCTTGGCAATGTGCAAACACTGGGCACTGACGATTCTTGGTATTCCCTCCAGAAATGGAACATAATTGGGTCAGAATAACCAGCCTACCCACTCCCACCCCTCCCAGGCAAGGCTATATAATCTGCCTCCAACTAGGATGATGTCCTTGGACAGGTCCCTGATGCTCTGAACTGGGATTGCATCATCTGTGAAACGAGGGGATTGAGTAAGGTCTCTTACAAGGGTGAACATCTGTGAGTCTATATTCAAGAAAATAGCTGCCTCACACATAAAATGAACATTTCTGACTCAGAGTTAGGCTACTTTCATGTTTTAAACTTCCTGTTTATCTGCATAAAAAGCAGGTTTTTTTTCTGCTCATCAGCTAACCTATCTTATCTGATTCTTTGCTTAAGACTCTCATTCTCAAGACATAGAAACTTAAATACCTTCCAAAAATTTTGGTGCTCAATCTTTTTCCTGGGCCAACCTAAAAGTGTCAGGCTCGTTGTGAAACATCAGGCACTGGAAAATCATCTCCTGGGCAAATATGGGGCTTGGGGAGGTAGATCTAAATGTCCAATAATAAAGGAATGGCTCAGAATCTTGTGGTATGGGCACATTAAGAAATACTATGCCTCCATGATTGTGAGTCAACAAATATTTAATAAGCAGCCCTGTCCAAGTCTTGCTGGGCACCATAGAGAATAAAACTAGTTGATCTAGCCAAGCAGAAAACAGGAATAAAATACATGAAAATATGAAGCAGTATAATTCAGCTGATAAAGGAGTTCAGAAGATGGATGGGACAGGAGGTTGAGAGTGCAGCAAGTGGGCTGATCACAGCAGAGCTTTCATGGGGGAGGAAGTAAGGTTGAAGAGGCTGTGAGGCCTTGAACGCCAGCAGAAGCCCAGGTGACTCATCAATTGTGGATTAAGCAGCTAAAAGTGCATCTTTATTGCTGTTAACAACTCTTCAGCACAGCCTATCTATAACCCCATCTCTTTCCTAGGGACAATACTACTCAAGGAGAAGTCCTGAGATGTTTGCAACACATAATAATATAAGTAAAGATAACAATGTCTTGTATTTTCCATAGTTTGATGCACCCCAGGGCACTGTCATAAGCACTATTTCCTATACTCCACATAACAACCTGGAAGGATGTACAGGTAAGAAAAGACAACAGTGGATGGGCATAGACCCAGCCCTAGAACCCACATCTCACGAAGCCCCTGCCTCTCTTTCAGTCATCTACTTTGTGTTGTGAGCATTGTCTATTGTGCCCACATCGAAACACTGGGCACTCTCATCTCTCCCCTACCACTAAGCTTTCCTTACTGAAGGGGGTGGAGAGGGTGTGGGATCCTTAACAGCACTGGGCAGTAAATCTGAAAGCAGAACTTGTTAGTTTTTAAACAAGGACCAGCCAGTTGGACCACAGAGTGGGTGTTTCCATGCAAATTCCAGCACTTTCATGTTGCTCCATGAACTGAGCCCAGCTATGACGGCAAGCCGTGGTTTTCTGCAGCCAGCTAAGGAGTCTTTGATTAGGTTTAGAGAGGGACTCAATTAGCATCATGGAAACACAGAGCAGTTTTCAGAAAGGAAAGGTCAGCCGCAAGCCCTAGCATTTGCTATCGGCCATCTGCCAAGCAGGAAGTGCTACTCAGATCTATTTTTAATCATCTTCCCTAGGCTGGGGCTCCTGGGAGAATTCAGAGGCCAGGGTTATTACAAGACAAACATTTAATTGCTACCTTTCTGTACACATTTTTAAATAGTCCCTGGATACTCAAGACCAACTTATACATAGAGGCCCAGTTCTTAGGTTCTGTCACTCTGGCACCTACATATACAAGGTTATCTTTGGAAGACATGGTTGGGAATCACTCCTTAGGAAAATTGCCCAAGACTGTCTGGGATATCAACTAACTCCACATTAGCATAATAATCCCTATAACCAGCAGATTTGGGGTAGTTGCTTTGGTTGCAAGTGACAGGGAAGAGGTTAGAGTTTAGGCCCAGGAGTATGTGTTCATTCATTCCCTGAGGAAGTGAGATCAGTGAAGCTAACTGTGCAAAGTTCTCCGTCACTCCCATTTTAAAGCACATTTATCACTTCGGAAAGGTAAATTAAAATGAGCTCATCCAGCCAGTAATGTCATTTGTTACTAAAGATACAGACTGGCTAAAGAAAAGGCGAGAGGTTCCATCTCAGTTCCTAAGGACCCAGCCTGGCTGGTCTATCCAGGAGCAAGAACATTTTGTCCACTGGCTTCTTCCCCCTCCTGTCTCACAGCAGCACTCATGTCTCAGTTCAACCCAGCCCAAGGAATGAAACATCTCTGAGAGGTCTGGACAGGGAGTCTGGCACAGCCAGGGCAGATTGTGCAGAAAGAGCCTGGCTCCGGCGGCCCCTGCATTCTCCCAGCCCACACGTTGCACACAGAATTTCCTTGTCTCTTGACACTCACAAACTTTCAGCCTCCAATTCCCATCCCAAGGTAAAGCCCAAGCATATGTACAACTGTGCCCCAGCCAAGTCAAGTTCCGTCTGCCAGTAAAGGACTGAGGACACGCAGCCAGCCACCAGCAGAGCCTGGCCTGTCCAACACAACGCCGGGGAGCTGCAGGACCCACTGTGCCTGCTCACATGGGGGTCTGCTCAGGGTTTCACCCACCTCTCTACCTTTCCCCCGCTCTCCTCTTAGGAGCTTATCTGTCAGTGAGCAGCCGGTGGGAAAGCTAAGCCGAAAGGGCACCTTGGCCGTGGGATCTTTGCCTAAGGATGTGAAATAGGAGACTGGGTATCTGGGGCAACTTAACACCAGCCTGAGCCCAGCCAGAGAGCCAGGGAGGAAGGGACTGATGAGACAGGTGGGTGCTTCACAGGCGCTCTAACTCCCTTGGCTGGGGCCTGGAATCCCTCCCCCTCCGTGCAGGGGAACTCTGCTCTAGTGAGCTGGGGCACACATGTCCCTGAAGAAAAAAACAAAAAAGGGCCACCGCATAGGGTCACTCCCCCTGACCCAGTTGGACCAGACATTAATTAGGGCTCCTGAGCCCTGCTGACTTTTGAGTTCCTCTTCTTGTCTGGTTGCAGGAGAGAAGGGAGTTAATCAGCAAACAGCTTAAGAAAGGATGACTCTCTGCCCCTGCTGAGGATCACTAAGGATCACCTGTGCTCTTCCTCCACCCCTTCCTCTGTTTTCCATGGCTCTATGGGCCAGAAAACCCTATTTAAACAACAACAACACAGAAGACATCCGGGTGCCTTGTTTGGTCTAAGTGCAAGAGCTCAGGAGCGGGCAGACAGCCTGGGAAGGACCAAGAGAAGGGCCTGGGCTGGGTTCCTCTGCTAATTCAGAGCAAGAAATAGGCCGTGTCATAGAGCAGGGACCATGAGGTCAGGCTTGAATTCAAATTCTGGTTCCACCATTTCCTAGCTGGGTCCCCTTGGCCAACTCAATCTGTCTAAGCCTCACTTTCCTCATTTGACAATGGGGACAACAGTAGTATATCTCTCTTTGGATTGGTACGAGACAAAAGATGTGATTCGTATAAAAGGTGTCAAGCACAGTGCCTGGCATTTAGCAAACACTCAGTAAAAGGGTGACTATTATTATCATTATTAGAAGAAGGCCTCCAAAGAGCTGTTCCCTTTTTCAAACAGATGTCAGTGAAATCCACCCCTTTGGACATTTAGGGAGTTACTATGAGCGGGAAGGGCTGGATGATGGGTAGTGGACAGCAGGGACAGCATATGTAGGTATCTTCCAAGTATTGGGAACACTTGTCCTAGAACATTGGCTCCCAAATATTAGTATTAGTTGCATCAGAATGGGGCGGGGGTGCTCACTGGAAAGACAGAACCCCAGGAGGGCTGGGACTCGGGTGAGACAAGCCAGAAAGCTGGAACCCGGAACTTCAGGAGACTCTCACGTGCACCGACATGCTGACCCTGTACCTCCACAGCCCTGAGAGTGAGTGCTTCCCTAAATCTTGTGTCCTAGGTGACTTGCTTCCCTCAGCACAGACAGGGCCCTGGTTCTACATCACACTGAGACCCTCAGAATAGGAATCTCTGGGGTGGGGCCTGGAGATCAGCCTTTTTATCCCAGGTGATTCTGATGTGCTATCAGATTCTGGAATCACTGTCTAAAAAATCCCCATTTTCCAAAGCCAGTTTTTACTCTCAGGCAGTCCCAAAGATACATGAAGACTGCAGAAGCCACATACTTCCCCCTTCACTTGGCCCTGTCCCAAGTTTCATGGCTACACCAAAATCACCAGAATTCTGCAACTCAGTTCTCCCTTTCAATTAATAGAAAAACTCATAAATATGAGGCTGCAGTTGCCGGCTTACGATGATTCAGGGAGCCTCACTCAAGAAGCCAGGAGGGTCAGGCGAGACAGAGTGGCCAGGTCCTGCAAACCCCAGGCTCCAGAGAACTTAAAAGTTCTCCCTCTTCGCAGAGTTACGGCTGCTTGTTGTTTTGCTAATGGCATCACCAGGGAGGGACTGAGCCTGATTATTCTAAATAGCCATGGCATGTTATCAATGCTTACTAACTTCCATACAATATCAGCATTCCTACTCACACAAAGCTCATGGATATATGATCTATAGAAACTAGAAGTTGATTTTCCAAAATAGGCCATATTAAAATAGTCTCAACCAATGTCAATCAAATCCTATCACTCCCTTGCTTAAAACCTTTTAATGGCTCCACACAGCATCCAGAATTGAGTCTCGACACCTTAGTTTGGCCTTCTGGGCCCTGCATGATCCAGCCCTGCCGAACTCCTGCTTCCCTCAGAGATGCCCTCGCCGTCTGCCTGGGCTCGATCTCCTCCAAGTTTCTCTGTCTCTGCTCAGAATGGACTCCTCTTTCTTGTTCACTTATTCCGCTCTTTGCCCCCATAGCATCCCAAACAATTACCAACTCAAAGGGTGTGTTTCACTTCATTTTATAATAGTTTATCTTTTGCCTTCCCCATTAGATCATCAGCTACTTAAGGGCAAGAATTTTATGGTGTTCATTTCTTTATCCTCAGGGCCTCACACAGTAGTATTCAATACGGGCTGATTGATCAGAGAGGTTAAGTGACTTGTCCAATGCCACACTGACAATTTAGTGCAAAGCTTCTGCCTGGAGCAGAGGGCAGGCTGACCCCTCATTCGGGGCTTTTAAATGGTGCCACTGACTCTCCGTCAGCAGAGCCCCACATTGTTTTCCCATTAGAGTGATGAGCTCGTAGGAAACTATGTGCACAGTCTGGCTTAGTCACCTTGTAACCTATGGTGGGAACCTGTGGGTGCTAGGTGGCTGGGGTTGAAGTCGGGCCTGTAGAATGGAATTCTCCATGCAGCTAATAGACACCAGAGTGCCAATTAGACCTTGTCAATTAGCACAGTGTCTCAACCCTGCACCCTCCATACCAAATGTAGCCACTGTGCTGATTTGAGATTCCTCTCGAAATCACAGAAACCCATTTCTTCAACACCCATTTCATAACAATCATTCCGAGGTAGGCAAACCAGTCCAAGGGCTAAATTGAACCTTTCACCTGTTTCGTAAATAAAGTTTTTCTGGAAAACATCTGTGCTCATTGTTTATGTTTTCTCTAAGGCTGAAGAGTTGAGACCATATGCCTAGGAAAGCCTGAAATACTTACTATCTGGCCTTTACAGAAAAAGTTTTGTAGACCCTTGGATCTAGCCCAAAGAACAGAGAATCAACACTCTAAACAGCCGCTCCCTTCTACCAAGGGACTGGCTGCCCCCATCCTGGAAGTTAGTTGACCAACTGGCTTTTGAATGAAGTCATTTCTTTTTTTAGCATTGGTTACAGGCCTGGGATCCAGGAAGAGATTTTGCCTGTCAGAAACACACAGGGGCCTGAAGCATCTAGCACGTGGCCTGGCACATAATTGAGCTCAATTAATGTTTACCGAATAAATAAACAAAGACATGGGAAATCAGCCAGTCTGGGCCCTGGACGAAAGTCCATCTTCCTCCTGTCAGTTTCAAGGTGACCAGTCACACAGGTGCCTGGCAGCAGCCTGGTGACCCAGATTTGTCAGACCTTATCTTATCGGCTTTCCTTCCTCACATATTTACCCGGCACCTACCCCCACAGTGCTGGCCTCTTGTTATAGAGAAGGAGACAGACAGGGAGGACCTCCTCTCCCCCATGGATATACTTTGCTTTTTTCCTTTCTCCTGCTGAGGGAGGAATAAGAAATACAGGGGCTTGGAGCTTGAAGGAGCCCCATGAAGTCTAGTTTCACTCATTTCTGCTCTCCCCATGTTTCCTAGGTGAATGTGTCTGGGATGAACCTTAAAGGCCTCCTCAGAGCCCTGTCCTGTGGAACAATTGGCCCCTAAAGGGGAGAGGCCAGCTGTGGGTGAAGTCAGGCAGCTTTCAGAAGCTCAGGAATATAAACAAAGCAGCCCCCACCCAGTGGTGCAAGGCCTGGTGCCGAGAACACAGACATTTCTCCAAAGACACATCAGAGAACAGCGGGCTGTTTCACTAGGCTGCGCTAGCTCAGGCAGACACTGCAGGGGACAGTCAGGGAAACAGCAGTATACATTTGGGCATCTCATGAAAATCAGGCAAATTGAATGGAAAACAACATGGAAATGTTGGCTTTTCAGCTGCCCCAGATAACCCTGGGGCCAGGGCTCGGGATGGAGATCCCATTTCCACTGCCACCAGCTGCTCCTTCAGATGCTGGGCCTTCCAGGAACCAAAGGGTACTGGGTACAAGCTCAGGGAGGGCAAAGGTCACATCTGTTTGCCACTGTATATCCCTAATCTCTAACTCATAAGAGGAACTCACAAAATGTGGAACAAATGATAGTGTTTAGCGCAGGAGGTTTCACTCTGCGACCTTTGTTTTGGCAAGGAAACACTTCTGTCCCCTCACGTATCTGCTGGGAAGCTAAGGTTACAGTGAATGCTCTTAGTGGGGCCAACCCTAACAGGAAGGAAACGGAGCTCCTGGGACCCCAAAGACAGATAACTTTCCTTTTGATGATCATAAGTTACCCCTTCAAAGACCCAAGGGTGTTGGAGGACAGGGGGGAGGGGAGAACCAGTGCCACCTGCTCTGCCTCTTGACAAGAGCTGTGGTCTGGAGGGGAGGGAGTTTATGGACTGATTAGATGTTGTTGTTTTTAGCAGCAGCTGGTGGAGCCATCTCCTCCTCTCTTCCTCTGCTCCCCACCCCGCTCTGACTCACTGTCCAGCCACCAGCAATAAGCCAGAGAGGGGGGGGAAAACAGAGCTAAAGCTCTCCTGGGCTTGGCAGCCTTGACCCCAGAGGTAATACTCTGGGTCACCAGGTCAAACCCTCCTCTGAGGAGCTTTGCTGAGTACTTTGGAAACAAAGCACTGATACTTCAGTATCAGAGATTCCTTTTTGGTTTTATTTTTTTAAGATAAAGAAAATGGCTCCTCTCAAACAAAACCCCTTCCCACACTCTGAAGCAACACAAAATGAACCAAACTGACAAGCAATGCTCAATGCTCAGCTACGGCTCGAACACCCAGGCCAGGGACTTCTCTTCCAGCTGCCTGGGTTGCTGTTGTCACAGGTCCTTGTGTGGGTCAGAGGGAAAATAACCACCTGACAGACTGGAAAGGAAGAGGGCAGAGGCAGATTTTTCCATTGACATTCTAGAGAGACCTCCCTGCTGCCTGCAGGTAAGGCCCAAGAGAGCAGCAGTGGAAGGCGCTGCTGCTGTTATTTAATTACCTCCGGAGACCTGGCAGTCCCCTAGGAATGATAAGGAACAAGGGACTCAGTGATTATAGAGGCCTCAGAAGACCACTAATGACAACTGTATGACTCAAGGGCAATAGCTGAGACTCTCAAAGAGAAACGAGCAAATATGTCAGGACTGCCATGGGTGCCAGGCCCTGGTTAGGTTTGAGGTCACTTGCCATTGGGTTTTGCTTAGTGGATATTCACAGAGTAACAATAGCTACCAACCTTTACTGGGCATTTACAACACATAAGGCTCTGGGTAACCACTTCCGCAATTCACATTGACTACTATTTAATTTCCATAAAAATCCTACCAGGTATTTAATATTAATATTATTCCTTGCAGATGAGGCCGTTAAGACACAGAGGGGTTATTTAATGTGCATAGCTACTGAGTGAACAAGCCAGGGTTTGAACTCAAGCAGTCTGGCTCAGAAGTTATGACGTTAACTGCTGAGTTATGTTGTGTCATATCATCTTATGCTACTATACTAGAATCAGAAGATGCGGACATTGGGATGGATGAGGAAAACGGAGAGCCAGAGAGGTGAACAGTCTTGCTCAAGAGTATCCAGCTTGATAGTTTCGTCCTCCCGGCTGCCAGCCCTCTCACAGGGCTGCCTCCAGCATTCACGGGTGCCTGTTATGTGCAAGGCTGTACATGGTGTGATGCGGAGCAAGCAGCAAAGTTCAAAATCAAGGGGCTTTCAGTTTCGCTCTGGGCCTTGGTTTCCTAATTTGTAAAATGAGGAGTTGAACTAGAAAACTCAGGTTCAAAGGTACTTTCAGCTCTTAAATTCTGAGTTTATGACTCAAGGACATTTAGACTCTTGTTAGGAAACAAGACAATTATACATAAAAAGTGCATGTAACCACAATAACACAGACCATACCACAAGAGCCATTATTAATTGCCAAATGAACAACCAGGCAGTGAGTGCTACAGACATTCAGAGAAGGGAGAGTATCCTATAGAGCAGGAAGCCTTCCCAGAAGAAAATATACTGAGGTCTTCAAGAATGGATAGAAACTGAATAGAGAGAAAAGAAGGATGATTCTCCAGCCAAGGGAAATGACAGGAGGAAGAAAGGGTAGGATTTACCATAAACATTACTGAGGGAGATCATAAAATGGCAAATGCCAAAAGGAGCCACCTAGGCCACAGTAGCTGTGCTAAAAAGGAATGAACAGATCTGGATCTGAACCTATCCGGTGACAACCTATGGCCTTAGGCAAGTCACTTAATCCCCATCTTGAATGGGTCTTATAAGAGTATTTGTAAAGGAGCTCCTGGCACACAGTAGTGCTCAATAAATATAACAGCAGTTAATAGCAGAAATGCAGATTTTTCATCCTGTGTGTTTGCTATGGCACCAAACAACCTCATCTGCAACACTCTTCTGCCCACCATGGTGAGCCTTGCTTTCCCATGTTCCCCAAAGATCATAGGCCGTTTAAGTGCAGGAATTACATTGGCTTCACCTCCTTATCCCTAGCACCTAGCCTAGGGCCTGACATGTTGAAAGCACAAGAAATATCAAACTGTGTAGGACAGTGGATTCTGGTCAGGCCCCAAAATACAAACAGCCAGCAATGAGCAGATTTACCATTCCAGAGGCCAGAGGAAGCGCTGATGCTCAAACAAAAACATGAGGGGGAGGGGTCCTGCACCTGCTTCTTGCTTCCCAGGGTGAACACCCTATTGAAAAAGGGTTTCTTTGGATTTTGACTAGGAAGGCAAGCTTAATTACCAATGTCCTTGCCGAATGCCTAGACACTAAGGTACAAACCAATCTTATGACTGGAACCTTACAGGCATCTGCAAACCACGGAGTTAATTTTCAGGGTGCACCTCATCGCTCAAGTCAACATTTCCTTTTGGTATTTAAAGTAACCACTTAGAAAGGATCACATTTGAGCAGATTCGTGCTCTAGCCGCCTGCAGTCTGCGGCAGAAAAACACAGATGATTCACCAGATTTGGTACCAGCAGCTCCCTTTATAATAAATTGGCAAATAACTCTACATATGCCCAGATCATTAATTTTCACAGGGAGCAGGCATGGCTGTGGGACAGGTCTGCCTCCCATTGAAAGAGTGTGACTTCCTGGACTCGATTCCCTTGTTTATGCCTACAAATGATGAAGACAATTTAAAAAACAAACAAACAAACAAAAAAACCATACAATGGCTGGGCACGGTGGCTCACGCCTGTAATCCTAGCACTCTGGGAGGCCAAGGCTGGAGGATCGCTTGAGCTCAGGAGTTGGAGACCAGCCTGAGCAAGAGCAAGACCCTGTCTCTACTAAAAATAGAAAAAATTAGCCAGGCGTGGTCGCCATGCCTGTAGTCTCAGCTACTCCGGGGGCTGGGGCAGGATGATCCCTTGAGTCCAGGAGTTTGAGGTTGCTGTTAGCTAGGCTGATGCCACAGCACTCTAGCCTGGGTAACAGAGAAAAAGACTCTGTCTCCAAAAAAAAAAAAAGAAAAGAAAAGAAAATCGTACAATGCTTGAATGCTTGTATTTCTTTGCCAAGCAGTGGGTAACAAGTATTTACTAAATGACCACCATGTGCCTGGAGCACATTCAGATTATGGTAAAGAACATACAAGTTGCCCCATTTCTTCTTTTTTTTTTTTATTTTGAGACAGAGTCTCGCTCTGTTGCCTGGGCTAGAGTGCCGTGGCGTCAGCCTAGCTCACAGCAACCTCAAACTCCTGGGCTCAAGCAATCCTCCTGCCTGAGCCTCCCAGTGTGCTAGGATTACAGGCATGTGCCACCATGCCCCGCGGAGTTGCCCCATTTCTAGCCTCTTCCTCAGCAGTCCATCTACCACACCACAGCAACACTGACCATTTCCTTGTCATATCATTACTTGCCCAAAAGCTTTCAGGAGTACCCAACTGCCAACAGGAAAAAGTCCTAAGTTCTATTCTTCTAACAATCTGGCTTCAACCTACTCTTTCAATGTGTTTCCACAGTTTCTCAGTATCTAACCCAGAAGAATGGCTGCCCCCTGCCTCTGGCTCCTTGTTCCTGCTGCTCTTTTTACTGGCTCCTCCATCCACATCCACTTGGTGAGGTTCATGTTTCCAGGCACAGCTCAACGCCACTTCTTCCACCAAGTCTTCCCAGAACTTCATTTTCTAGAAAGATGGATCAACTTTAGGGTTTGTTTTTTTTTTCTTTTTTTTAACCAACAACTCCTTTGAGAACCTGATGAAAGCTATGGAACCCTTTCTAGAAAAATATACATGCATATAGAATTACATGTATCATTTTTGGGGACCCGCGGAAGCCACTCCACGGACCCCAGATTGAGACTCCCTGATGAAGATGTCTTTCTTCGAGTACTCATAGTTATTCACTCAAATATTCACTGGGAATCTACCAGTCTTAGGAGCTGTGCTGGTGCTAGAGACACAAAAATGGCATCACAATCACCACCTCAAGTAGTTCACAGGCTAAGGGAGACGTGCGTCATCACACTGTGTTAACTGCTTTATGAGAAACATAAGGTGAAGTAGAAACTTTAAGAAGGAATGACGTATGGATCTATTATCTCCCCAACTAGAATAAAAGTTCCTTGAGGATAATATCTTTGAGAGTATTATTGTAATATTTAGTATAGTGCTGCACATGTGCACGCACACATAGTACATACTCATTAATATTTGTGCAATGACAGAATGGAGCCAATGAGAAGAAAAAGCAAGTAGAGGCACAGCCCCCACTGCCATCATCCACATATGCCAGAAACTCTTGAGATCCCATTAAAATGGTCCTACTGTGGACCAACTATGCCATTCAAATTATCCCAGCCTAATTTGGGCTCATTTTACCCTGAATTGGTTCAATCTCTGTCCCTAAGTAGGGAATATACCATAAGATACTATATTTTACTAGGTCCAAATAGTTTCATTTCACCAAGAAACACTGTACTCTAGCCACATCCCTCTCTGTCTGGAGACTTTCTGTACTGACAATTCACCTGTCACTCCTTCCTGGGTGGTCAACAGATAGTTCTGCAGGAATAGTGAAGAGCTAATACTTCATTAGTAGGAGACAGGGCTTTCAGAGGTCAGGTAGTTGAGGAAAAGAAGTAAGTAATTTGAAGTTGGGAATGTGATTCTCTTTACAAAAGCCAAACTGGTTAAATATGTTTTGAAAGTTGGCTTATTGAATTATGCTGAAACTCTTCCATAGTTTATCACTTCTGCCATTGCTGTATCTTAGAACTGCTGTTTAAGAAACACTGAAATTCGGCCGGGTGCGGTGGCTCATGCCTGTAATCCTAGCACTGTGGGAGGCTGAGGCAGGTGGATCCCTCAAGGTCAGGAGTTTGAGACCAGCCTGAGCAAGAGCGAGACCCCGTCTCTACTAAAAATACAAAGAAATTATCTGGACAACTAAAAATATATATAGAAAAAATTAGCCGGGCATGGTGGCACATGTCTGTAGTCCCAGCTACTCGGGAGGCTGAGACAAGAGGCTCGCTTCAGCCCAGGAGTTTGAGGTTGCTGTGAGCTAGGCTGACGCCACGGCATTCACTCTAGCCGGGGCAACAAAAGCGAGATTCTGTCTCAAAAAAAAAAAAAAAAAAAAAAAAAAAAAGAAACACTGACATTCAACAGCAAAGCAGCAAAGGCACCCCCTATGGTATGGGTCATACAGAGCAGCCGCTCTCAACCTTCTGTTTCTTAGAACCCATCAATCATTCTGGTAAAAAGCCAGGTCTCACTATTCTAGAAACAAAAAGTTCACTTTTTCTGGAATGGACATTTATACATGCAACCTGGTGTTTTTTCACCCCCCTTGTTAAAATAGAAATACTAGTTTTATTCAAACATGGTCTTTGTAAAAATCAGTATGCCATACACCCATTGGATATCAACAAACTCAGTTAATAAAATTAGAAGTCCACAAATATTTGGAAGTTAGATAAGTTTATAGAATAATTATCTTCAAGACCCACATCTTATATTATATATAATCTTTATGGATTATGCTGTGTGATGTGATGTAGCAGACACTAACCCTACTAGTAATACAACCCAATGCTCACCATACCATTGTCCAGGGCACCTAGAGAAAAAGAAATGAGGGGATTTTTAGAAATTCTGTTCCTGTATTTATTATTTACATGAAGTTCTCAGGACATAAATAATTGCATTAGTATTTCAGAGAGTAGTTTTACTGTACATTAAAAACACAAACTGGTGGGCAGTGGGAATTCAGAGAAATAAATCCCTATGCTGACAGGCACAGCGCAGGATGGGACAGATCCTTGCACTTCTATACCAGCATCCCCTCCGTGTGCACTACCTCTAAGCCACTGCATTGGGCATAAAAGTCTTTTTGAGACTCACTGGTGTAGAAGACCAGGGCTCAGAGCCAGAGGTGGGAAACTGAGGGCAGAGCCAGCCTCTTGGCAGCCACTAGATCAACACAAAGCTTTAGACCATCTTACTCCCTGCCTCTCAAAGCGATGCTGCATCTAATTTCTAGGTAGGAAGGGAAAACAAAAGTGTTACCACTGTAAGCCCAATGGAACCCCACAGGGAACAAAAACAACCTGCCTCCTAAATATCCCCAACTTCAGAAGGACTGCTTGGTACTTGAGAAAAGTCAGGCCAGGGCTCCTCACACAGAACACAGTTGAGTGGTATGAGGTAGAGATCCCTGTCTCTGAGGCTGTGACCTCAGGCTGGTCACCGAGTTACCTGTGGCCTGTCTCCTCATCAAGAGGGGCTTGGATCAGATGATCTGCAATTCTGAGAATCCTGTATTTGTCACCAGAAGATAATCTGACCTAAAGACCTAACATGACAATAACTTAAATAGTCTGAGGGTAAGAAAAGATTTCTTCTTTCCATCTACACTAGGCACCCACTCTATAGCCTCCTGTAACACCTTTCCTCCACCAACCCAGAGCACTAGGGCAGCCTGTGCCATGGAATGAAGTCACAAGTCCCCAAAGTGGGTGAGTGACAGATTAATCCAGTACACCTTTCCTAAATGGCCTACAACACAATGCCATTGAGGGGCTGGCACGAGGGAGGCAAGGCAAGGACCACAGACAGAAATTTTTCATACAAAAGCCATGTGAAGATTCAGGTTTCCATAATAGATCGTGTCCACTGAAATGAGTGCTTAGATTATTCTCACTTAGGGCAACTAACTTTTCCAATTGAAGCTATTATTATTTTATAACCAAAGCATATTTTTATACTAGGGCTTGCACCATTAAGCAAGAAACAACAATGTGAGCAATTCCTCGTGCCAACTCAAAATACCTCTGGGTGTAAACACGCCAGCATTTAGACCACAACACCCCCTAAGAAAGAAATTGTAGGATGCCTCAGCACATTCCCTAGATAGTTCTGTCATCAATTCAAAGAGTCCCCCCTCCCCAATCCTACAGATCAATGCTGTGTTACCTTCTACAGACCAACTCAGCTTTCTATTGCCCTTGCCTCAAATCCAACTCCTGTGCTCCATGTTCCAAAGCAAAGCGATCTTGGCTAAACTAAATCTGCTTGGTACCAGGCAGAAACGATCCCCTCCAACCCACCCCCCTTGCCTTTTTTTCCTTTTGAACAGTAAGATCAGGACACACAAACAGTCTACTTTATATAATATTTGCATAGAGCTTTTTAACTTGCAAACCACCCACACATTCATGATCTCACCTGAGCCTTGTAAGAACCCAATGAGAGAAACCTGCTCTCTCTCCCCAGTAAGGTATGCCTCCCACATAGGGCTGTTACGGGGAAGGCATGTAGTAAGCACACACTATGCTGGCTACTAGCCATTTGCTACGGTCTGAATGTCTGTGCCACCCCCATTCATATGCTGAAATCTTCACCCAAGATGATGGCATAAGGAGGTGGGACCTTTGGAGGATGATTAGGTCGTGAGGGCAAAACCCCTGTGAATAGGATTAGTGTCCTTATAAAGTGGCCAGAGAGATCCCTCCCTTCTGCCATGTGAGGTTATAATGAGAAGGAGTTGTCTATGAACCAGAAAGTAGGCCCTGATCAGACACTGAATCTGGTAGCACCTTGATCTTGGAATTCCCAGCCTCCAGAACTGCGAGAAATAAATCTCTGTTGTGTACAGGCTATCCAGTTTATGGTATTTTGTTTTGGCTGCCCTAGTGGATTAAGACACCCATAAACACAGCAAATACTATTTTACCCATTTTAGGAGCAAGAAACTAAGATTCAGGTTAAACAGTTGATTGCAGGCAACGAAGCCTTTAGGGAGCTAGAGCAAGCTGGGAAGGTGGAAAGCCCAGTGCAGGATTCTTTCCACCACCATGCCAATATAGACTCTAAATGCTTTTAAAAACTTACAGCTATACATTTCCACGAAGGCATAAGCACACTGATAGGAAGGGTGTTTGAAGTTCCGGTTCAGTTCTCTGCTGGCCACATACTCAGACCTTTGTATCACTTCTCCATAATGAACAGACTCACTCTCTTTTTTTGCACCAAATAAACGTCAAGCTTTCAGACCAAAGGCCCTACGTACAAGTACAAAGTATCATTTAATTACACTGCCGCTTCAGCTCCAGTTATCTGCTTCCCAGCTCCTAACTCCCACTGGGCAGATTCTGAAACTGCATAGGAGATTAAGTCAAGAAGGAAGAACAGGAGAGACATTCTCTCCTTGAACTTTCTTAAATAGAAGACAGGGGAAAAATGAAAAGAAAGGCTTATTTTCCAAGGAGGGGGCTGGGGCAGTGATCTTTCCATTAAGCAGACCTGCATAAGAATCTATAGATTATTTAACGCCGGGGGTGGCTGCGGAGTGAAATAAAGGAATCTTTGTGCAATGCCAACCACAGCTCCCTCACGCTTTCCCCACAGTCAGGCATTTCACCCAACTCTCTAAATCATCAAGCTCTAATGCACCCCATCTGTGCACTGGCTGGAGCCAGTGAAACCGAAGCCTGTGCTGACTTTGGCCTGGACTTGTGAATGAGTCTTTCTGCCCCAAAAGGGGCAGGAAGGAGGGCATGAAGCCAACAAAGTCTTTTTTTGCTCATTACTTGTCTTCAAGGTTCAAGCTCCATCCATCTGTCTATTTGGTCATTTCTTGAGCTCTTGCCATGGGTCAAGTTCTGACTGGGAGACACAAAGTTGGCAGGCCATGGCCCAAGGACGTGGAAGGGCTCACAGGAGAGAGGAAGGAGGTGCAGAAGGAGGGGCACTCATGGTAGAGGTACAGAGGCCTGAAATACTCCTGCCTGCATATTCAGGGAACGCTGCTTAGTGCCCTGTGGCTGAAACAAAGTGAGGAACTGGCAGGAGACCTAACTCAAAAGCTAGGCTCTGCCAGATTGTCAAAGGCCCTGTATACCAGACCAAAGAGATAAGACACAAACTCTGAAGACCATTACCATTTCCATATATGCAGCTTCTGCCTGTCTTACAAGGCCCAGCTCAAATAACCACCTCGTCCAGAAATCCTTCCTAAGCACCTACTCAAAGTTATCACTCCCTCTCCTTTGAGCCTCTGATTTGAGATCTTGGACTTTTACGAGTTTCAACTTCTCCATCTGTATGAAATATGACTAACATCACCTAGCTTAAAGACTTCTTATGAGGGTTAAGTGAGATAACATTTATAAAGTGTCAAGTAGCAGCTTTTACTCCATAGATGGTGCTAAAATACACTTTACTGGTACCTCAATGTCTTATGATATATAGCACGTCTTCCTTATATTAAAATGATGCCTTGGCTTCCCCACTAGAGACAGGAAAACACTTTCTCTGGAGATTTCCCAAAAAAGGACTATTCACAATTCCCCTCCAAGTTTGCAGGCCACTTCCAATGCCCAGGGGATGGACTCCTCTCTTCCCTCACTGACGTAGCCTCCCCACATCCAAACTTCCAGACTTAAGGGGTTCCCCAAAATTCAAAGAGAGTCTGAAAAAAGACGGATTAGTTGAAAGAGAAGAAAACTAAAGGTTGACTGAAACATAAACAGCATAAAGGAGAGTAATTAGTAGAAAATGAAGAGAAAGAAAAGTGGGGCAGAGTGAAAGTCTGGTCACAGGATAGGGCTCCAGGAGTCTAGCTCTGTGGTAACCCTATACCCTGGAATAGGCCTAGAACAAGGGGTTCAGTCCTTGGGCCTGATTTGAGAACCCCCACTACCACAGACGTGGTTGTCTGGGCAGCCTTCTCCACTTCCTGCGTCAAACCAGCCAGCTGGACAGGACTGTTCAATGACCGTGGGCTGGATCCTTCGCCCCTCTCTGGCTGGGGTTACCAAACCAGAAGCAAGAAAGCAACGCCACCTTTCCCAGCAGCTCTTGTAAATAGATCAGAACATTGATTAAAGAAAATAAGTTCATCTGGGTCTGCATAAAGGTTTGTTTGTTTTTACATTAATGGTAGGAAGACTGGATTCTGGGTAAAGACACTTTTTAAGGGAAAACTCTCCCATGATGTCTTTGTCATGATGCCTAGTAAAACCTGTTTCTCCTCCCCGGGGAATCTAGGGCCAGGAGGGAGGCAGCTCCCCTGAGAATGCTGCCTGAAGGATCCAGTCCCTGGATTGCACAACAGGGATGCTGGGTTTATTTATTTATTAGTAACCCACCTAGCTCCAACTTTAAGAAGCAGCTGCCAAAGCTCCTCAGGAAAATCAGGGTTTCATTCTTTCTTCTCATTATGAGCAAATTTCACACCATATTACCTCATGTATAAGACCTAGAGGCCCCCGCAGGCCAGTGGGTCAACTCTCCAACACGCCATTTTTGGTCCTCCCCAAAGACCACCCATTTTAGTACTTCCACAGTCTCACAACTTTCCCAGGGACTATTTCATCTCAGCTAAGGAACCCCTCTTATAAGAGGTTCGCTTTCTTAGAATTCAGTTTCACAGCGTTTGACTGCCAACCTAAACCAAGCAAGCAGGGCATTAGGCTCCAGTCACTGCTCAGCCCATCCCTTCTCCGGCCTGCAAGCTGCTAGCCCCCAAAACCTCCAACAGGGATGACGTCTGATTTCCAATCTAACAAATTAAACTACTACCCTGTCCCTCCAACTTGCGAGTTATTTCTCAGTTGAGTGACACAGTCATGCGGGTCAGCCTCCCCTGTAAGAAAGGAGTACAGATAGCCTGGTCTCCTGGGGAGGGCTTGTACATCTCTGCAACCCTAGGAGCAGTAAGCACCCTCCCAGGGGGGGCAGGCAAGGAAGGCCTGCAGGAAACGTGTACCTTGGAAATTAGTTCATCATGATTGGCCAAGTGAGCTCTGCAGTGAATGCAGCTATAGGTCCGGTGGCAGGAGGGCAGGTACGCCTGGAAAGTCTTGGATCTTGTCATCTTCACCATTGGCGCCGCTGAGCGTGGGGTGAACTCCGGGGCGGCCCACGAGGCACTCCCACAGGACGGGTCGCACGGGAAACACCGGAAGACACAGGTAAAGGCCGTGGTTTGGCAGGGGGTGGGTGTGGGGCAGGCTCCACACACTGGTGATGTCTTCAGAGGAAGGACCCTCAAGCAGAGGTCTAGGGCTGGCTCTCAGCAGCCTGCAACATCAAAATAAGGGGAGTATCATTAGCCGATGGAGTGGGGCCTCCTATAAAGCAAGGAAAGTCCAACTGCCACCCAGACAGAGGGCAAAACTTACAGTATAAAATGATCCCCTTGTCTGTTTCTTGTACTATGCCCAAGATGCCCAATGAATGAGAAAGAAACCACTGGAAACTCCAGTCTTGCTGCTTTTCTAGAGTGGGAGGTTCAGTATCAACTCAGCATGTTCAGCACTAACCAGCGTTCCCTCCACAGACACCCAGCACGCTGGCATCATCGCCATTCCCAGGCAGCCCTAGATAAGGCCAGGCTTGAAGATGTGCCACCTACAGCCCCAGGGAGAGGACTCCTAAGGGCCTCACCCTCCTGAGCCAACCAACGTGAGTTGTAAAAGGAGAAAGAAAAGTTCAGCCTCTAGATACTCACTACATCCAACAGTCACATATGGATTTCTCATTCATTTCCAGATGCCGGGAGAGTCCAACACCCGAAGCTATCGCCTGCAGAAGCAGCAAACCTCACACCAGCCTTTGCTTAAGGATTGAATATGGGATACAAAGGATCAGCTTCCTCATCGGCAGGACCCCTAATGGCTAGCTGGCTGTTTTGGAAGAAGTAAGTCTCTTTCCAATACCTGGCTCAGAAGTAAAATCTCAGTACATGTTTTTTTTTTTTAAGTGAATGAAATCAATGGTGTAATCAGACATCTAAAATTCACAATAACAGTGAATTTTACCAGAATTTCTCCCAAACTCTCAGACTTTCCATTACTCATCCCACAGTACCAGACATCTCTCACACGACAGCCTCAGCTCTTTTATTCTATTGGGAATCAAGGACACTGAGGAAGTGGGGTGGCCCCCAGGGTAACCAAGTGAGCAGTTAGTCCAAGGAAAGGTCTGAGGGCAGAGCCACAAGGTCTGAGACTCATGCTGCTTCTCTGGCTCACCCACCTGAGGTTTCGGCACCTGTCTACTCCTGGGCTTCACTAATGGGGGTGGTGTTTCCACTTGCCTACCTCCCAGGAGAGCTGCGAGTGTTAATTAACACCTGCGTCATGCTTTGAACATAAAATTACTTAGAGAGACAGGGGAGGAAGACAACAAAATCAGATCTTCCTTGCTGGATTATGTCTGGGATCCATCTGGATGTTTAGAGAAAGTCTGCAAATCATAGTCCTCTTTTTCCTCTAACCCTCACTGGAACCAAATCTTACAAAAGGAAGCTGTCCTCCTCCCTGACATCCTTCTCACCACAGAAGTCACCAAGGCAACCATACTCCTGGGACTCTTCCTGGGTGGCCGGCACCACTGCCTGGTACTAGGCTGAAGGACAAGAGTAGTCACTACCCCTTATCCCACAGTAAGAGCATGTCCCTTCTGCAGTCCTGGGCCAAGGAGGCTCCACATGCACGATGACCAGCTACATGTGAGATATCTGACTGTTGAAGGGACTCAGACTTATAGGGGCCAGGGCATAATATAGTCCCCGCTCAGTCTCCCACCTCTATTTTCAAAGCCATGAAATCAGGTTATACTGAACATTACAGAAATACTTGAAGGATACGGAAGTGGGAAATAATTCCCTCAACTTTGCCTCAGAGTTAGGCCTGGCTAAAAAAGGAGATAGGGAAGGAAGATACATAAACCCCGGGGTCCAGAGCCCCTCCGGCACACGCTGGGTATACTCTGGGTAGCGGGTAAGGTGAATGGGCAAAGCAGCCATGGTAGACCAATGCTGTTGGGTGCCCAAGCACCACAGGTGGTAGAAAGAGCCAAGTACCCCACTTGAAGTTTCCTGAAATATTCTCAACCTTTCCAATACTCCTCTTCCAGGACAGCATTTCCAGGAAAGGAAGCGGTGGTGAGTCAGGGTAAGGAAATAGGAAAGTGAACGGTAGGCTTCTCCCAGGCCAAACACTTCAAGTCCACAGCCTGCCCTGCCCGCTGGGGAGCATTGGACCCATCTGTCTTATACAAACACTGCGGGAAGAAAGGGAAACAATGACCCTGGCTGCCAGTCTGAGTTTATAGAGCAGCTACAGTCTGTTTTCTTATACATGCAGACAGCTTCTAAATTATGCATTTCCCCAGAGTAGAATTATTTCTTCTCTCACTTCTTTTCTGTAGGAAACCCAAAAAAAAGTTTCACAGGCAGAGGTTTCTGGTTTATGCTCAGCTTCAAATCTGGATCCCAGAACTTATTCAAAGCTACCTTCTGCAGAATAGGCATTTATACTCTGTGTTAAATGTGAGTTTGTCACACACAAACGCACACTTGTGTACACACACTCATTCCTCGCCACAGCTCAGAGTTCAGAAAGACGAGAGTAAAATCCACCACACAAGCTGTAGCCCAGGCTGTTTGGTGCTAGGACCGCCTGGAGAGCCCGGACAACAGGCATTGGAGTTTGCCGCCAGAGTGACTCTGCTCCTCTCCCTCTTCAATATGAATTCACAGGCATCCCAAAGAGGTGATTCCTTCCCTGAGAAGGAGAAAGGGGAAACGTGGCTTGCTGAAATATGAATCCTGCTCAACCGGTATAAGACAAACTAGAGGGAATGAGGGGTGAGTAGAAAGCAAGACAAAGAGGGATCAAGAGAGGCCTGTGGGGCTGAGTGAGAGGAGAGAGCTGGGAGCCAGGGACCAAAAGATAATCATGTGTACTGTCTTCTTCCCTTTAAGTGAAAATTTTAAAAGTTTCTCCTTTGAGTGGATTCTTGGGAAGGAAAATAAATAGATGGATTTTTTTTTTTAAAGGAAGAAATGAAGAGTATGGGGCTGCAGAACTCACCATTTTAATTTCTGGACTCTAGCCCCTGTTAATGGGTCCACAGGGTCCACGGGGCTTCATGAGTCCAGCTCGTTGAACATATTGGAGTCCAAATTGATTTCTAACAATTATCAAATGAGCTTGATATTTAAAAGCCTCAGGGCACATGTACAAATTAAACACCATTTTGAGTGAACTAATAATCCATCACAGTGGAAATTAAAGGAAGATTTGCAACTACCCCCAACTGGCTCATGCTGAACAGCATGGAAAGAAAAAACATGAAATATTGTGATTAAAAACAAAGATCTTCGATACACCACCTCAAGAGCCAAATGCACAGAGAACGCACGCCAAACCCGGCTGGCCCACCTGACGGATAAGACTTTTCCACAAGGAGTCACAATTGCAGCTGGGACTCCAAATAGAACCTTCTGAGCGTCACCAGGATAGAAGGGTAAGAGGTTCGAATTATTTAGTCGAGTCACAAAAGAACTTGAGCAATGATGGGGAGGCAAGGCTGGGCCACTACACACAGAGCCCCAGAAACTGACCTGAGGAGGTGGAACTCACTACAGGAAGTCACTCCTCCAGACACAGGTCAGGTCTGTCCCTAAGGTGTGCTCTGTCTTGCTGGTTTCAGGGATGCTTTGGAATAGGTAAAGCCTAGGAAAGCAGCGGGCTCTGGAATCATACAAACCAGTTCTCCTTTCCACTTATGTGACTTCTAGCAAGTGATTCAACCACTCTGACCCTCAGCTTTCTCACTCTCTTAATAATACCAACCTACATAGGGTTCTAGGTATTACATCAGATGATCTAAGTGCTTACACGGAGCTGGCACGCAATACACACCAAAATTGTTGTGGTAAGTGAGAAAAAAAAAAAAGGTGCTGCTGCTTAAAAAAAGAAAGAAAGAAAGAAAAAGGAGGCCTGGGAGTTCAGACTGACATGGAGTCTGGGGTCCTCTGAGAACATCTTATTCCTTCTCTTTTCTATCCAAGTTGAACCAGATACCTGTGTAACTAGATTCCTTCTATTGGAATGGGTGGCCCATCCCTGTCTCCCATTAGGACCCTTTAACCTGTCTTTGAGCAGCCCTGTGAGATGGTAGTTCTGGGACAACATCTCTCCAAACCTAGAATTCTTTTCACAGCTCCATCATTTACTAGCCGTGTGACCTTGGACAATTACTTAACCCCTCCAGACATCACTTTTCTCATCAAAAATAGGGGTAATAATAGTATCTATCTCATAAGGCTCCTGTGAGGATTAATTAAGTTAATAGACACAAAGTCCTCCATATGTGCCTGGCATGTAGTAACCATATAATTCCAGGTGTGTATTACCGCTGACACCAAGAATGGCTTCAGACTCACCTAATTCTCTACCTTACACCTAATACTCTACCTAATACTGGATTAATTGCACTGACATTTAAGAGTCTACCACGTGTCAGGAACTCTCTTAGGTGCTTAGGATTTGGCAACCCGGACCAAACTCTTTGCAGTTCCCCCTAAAACACCACACTTGCACTTCACACTTCCATGGTTTTGCTGAGGCCATTCCCCTGACTCCGACACAAGCTTCCCACCTCTCCTCACCAGGCCCTTACTTGTCCATGGAGACTCAGTTCAGATGTTACCTCAACAATGGGCTTAGTGGCCCCTCTGTGTTCACCTCTATCTTAACCCTATTAAAATTGAAATTATCCTTTTCTGCCTCTGTATCCTCTACTAGAGGTAAGCTCCAAGAGCAGGACCATGTTTTAGTCATTTTTGTACCCCATGAACCCAGCAGCACAGGGAACACAGCAGAGGCTAAGTATCACCGTGGAACTGAACTCCCTCTGCTGCCCCTTGGGTGGCTGACTGGACCAGCCCACCTCCCCGCACAGGTAACACACATGGGAGGCCCTTCCCTTCCCTCTCCAAGGAATAAGGAAGGATTAAGGTTACTGTAGGTTCACAAGCCCCATCTAACCCAATTCTCCCCTTACAACTTGCACTCAGCTCCTGTGCTGAGATGCCCAGGAAAACCACAGTTCTTCTGGACTACAGATGACTTTTTAAATCCTGGGTGTTAATCAAAGGCCTGACACTGGCATCCACGATGATTCTTTACACCGCTGGGTCTAGGTTTTAAAGAAAAATCTCCCACCTCTTAGAAAGCCTAAAAAGGACTTTGTGCTAGCTTTAAGGACAGGAGGGTAGGAGCATGAAAGAGTAGCCGCATTTGGTCCTGGCATCCCTGAGGAGCGAGAGAAGCCCCGACTGGAGGCAGTGATGGTGACGGCAGTGGAAAGGGAGCACACAAGCCATTTCTGGGAGTGGGAGACAGAAAAAAAGAGAGCCTGGCTACGGAAGACCTTTATCCCAGGACAACTGTCTTCCTTCCCCACCCTAATTTCACCAGCATCCTGAACTCACAGCAGGGAGCCCCAAGCCCCAGGTTCTCTGGCCTGCCTAAGGAGAGAAGTTGGCAGCAGTCGGGTCCAGCATGCAGGACCCACAGGCAGATGGACTTGGATTCAGTCTTGGTTCTTCTCACTAGCTACGTTATCACTGGGCAAATTGCCTCAGAGCAGATAACAATAGTGCCTACCTTCTGGAGGAGACAAAAGAGTCAAAGGAGATAATGCAAGTGAGGCGTTCAACATAGCACCTGGCACATGGTTAATACTCGATAACCTTGATTAGCTACAATCATTCTTACTAGCAAAGGAAGAAAAGCGCAGCAATTGTTACTAGTCGCAAGACCAAAAGGAACAGTGTTCCTGTCCCCCGGGTTGACTCACAGTGGTTAGGAGGTTAGGGCCTAAACTAATCCACTTAAAGGTACACTGTGGTTTAAGTAGGCTTTTGTGGCTTAGCTGGGGACCTGATATTATTGCTGTCATTCCTAACAACAGACCATGCCATCACTTACTATATTGGAAAAGTTGCCTCTGTGGTCTGCACTGACTCTACTAATCTCAGGATGGGGCCACTGCTGAAAACTTCTTTGAAAATCCTATTAAAACTGCCACCGAGCTGATGTGCAGGACATGCAGGAAAATCAATGTCATCATTTTATAGATACCTCTTTTAGAGCACTGGGCCCAGGCGGTACATCGAATCCATCTAGCTGATAATAAAAACCAGCTTGGATATTCAATAAGCCATTCTCCTTCATAAACAAAACCAACCATTCATCTCAAGCCAGGATATAGGGTCTAGTCTTGATTTCAGGGGGGTTACCTATCAGATGATAGTCCTACATGATCTCTAGAATTCCTCCAGCTCTTAAAGTTCTGGTTCCATGTAATAATGATGTCTCTGCCAGATGAATCCTGCCCCAGGGCAAAGTGTCCATCCACCAACCTTCATTCTGTTAAGACATCAACGTCAGTGAGGTCACAGAACATGCCAGCCTCACATGTCCATTCAGAGAGGGCTACTGGACAATGCTTTTGCAACGTCTGTTAGCAGAGCACTGTTTTACCACGTGGCCCTTAGTTCAGCACTGTACCTGGGGAGGCCTCCACGTGAGGCTTGCATCTGTTAGAACATGTGCATACAGAAGAGGCAGGTTGTTCGGGACAGATTTTCTGAGAGAAATTTTTCCTGCGGGAGGTCACAGAGGCGACACTGAGCAATTCAGTGGACAAGATTCCCAGCATATCCCAAGAGTCTCTACCATGTAACTAACCATCTGCAAGATTCTTTCCTAAGGGCGTCCCTCCATGAAGACAGACAGCTTAACAAACACCAAAGTGCGACTGAGAAAAAACAGTTCTACAGGGGGTCAAATCAGGGCAGCCCAAGAACATGCATTTCTGATGGTCTGGCTGGAACCAGCGATAAAAGATGGACTCGCTAGAGGAACAGAAGAGCTACAGAGCCTTCTGGCAAGGCTTCATGAATATCACTTATCACAACCAGGATTCTGAATAACAAAAATATGGGCAGTCTCCAACATGCCAAGTCCAAACATTGAGACCTTTGAATGCTAACATTATTTGGCGTTGGGGCCACATTCAGCTGCTTTCTCCTGAAATTCTCCTTAATGGTTCTCCAGGTTCTTCTCCCTCCTCCTCTGACTGAGCCTCAATCTCCCTGACTGTTCTCCTTCTTAGAGGCGCTTCCACTACGTGCCTAATTGCCTGCTCCTTGGGCACTTCTACATCCTCTCAAGCCTTCTAAACCTGTGCCTTCCATTCCTGAAACCATTACCGCCTTTCTAAAGGTCACCTCTAGCTAGCTTCTAGGAAGGCACTTCAAACTAAACACGTCCAAAGCCACCTTTTCTATCCCCCCGGCTCCCATACCTTCACCCCAATTCTGTTCCTTCTTGAATTCCCAGTCGCTCAAGCAGAAAACACTCTTTACTCTCTCTTTCCCTTCATTTGTCCCCTAGACAGTTGGTTCTGCTTCTTAAATCCACCCTCCCATTGCCAACCCACAGTCACCAGCAGCAGAACCATGAGAGGCCCATCGTCTCCCATCCTGGACTATGGTGACAGCTTCCTAACTGGTCTCCCTGACTCAGCTCTCACCTCTCTAGCCCATTCTAGAATTCTATTTATAAAACACAATCTGATCACATCTCTCTCATGTTTCAAAACCTCCAGTGGTTTCCTAGCAGCCTTTAGGGCACAGTCCAACCCCTCAGGTGGCACCAAGAGCCTGGGCCCAATTCTCCTTATAGTCTCATCACCTCCCCACCCCACTCAAAACCTGTTCCCAACAGATTAAGCTCAGTCACTACCCTCTGCCTCTTCTCAAGTTGTTTCAGCTACCTGCAATGCCTGCTTAACCTACCTTGTCTGCCTAGTAAATGCCTGCTCATCCTTTAATACTCAGCTCAAGCAAGACCCTAAGCAGAGATGGTAGCCCTTTCTCCCAGCACACACACAAAAATTAATTTTTCTCTGGAATGGCATTTCATCACACTTTTCATGTATCTGTGTCCCCACAGGACTGTAGTCCATGGTCCAGTATTACCAACACCTTGCCCCCACCCAGTGGCTTCCCCAGGATTCACAGTGCAGAGGTACACGGGAGATTCTTGATAAAGGTTAACTGAGTAAAATAAGTGACCCTCAGTGAAACCACGCTGCCATGCAAAGCTGGCATTTTAAAAAATCTCCTTACTTACTCTGCCACTATCCAGCACATTTAAAATATCCAATCTGGGTATTACACGGGATTCACACACCATTAATGCTCCACAAAGTTAAAAAGCCAGTAAACTCTATGACGCCAACTCACTCCGGCTGGCAGATGGAGCCTGAAACTCTGCAGCACCATCGAACCATGGCTCAGACGAGCCATGCCACATGAACCTCTAACGGTTTTACCAGGCTGCTGCTTGATAGCAGAAACATTTCTCATTCTGCCCACACCCCGCTCCAAGGCCCCTCACAGTCTGTGTGTGCCCCCTAGGGTGGCTTCTCAAACAACCCTCCCCAGGCTGGCAGTGACTCCTAGACTCCTACCCTCAGACTTCCAACCTAGGAGTCTTCTCCCAGGGTGGTCCCCACAAAACCCCCAGAGCAGTCTGAGCTGCTGTGCTAGACAACACTGAGTCAGAGAACAACGAAGTGTCAGACTTGGTTCTGGCCAAGAAGGAAAGGAATCCCCCAACCCGGCCTCACTACACACACAAGAGGACCAAATCTGCCCTTTCGCCCAGCTCTCAGAGACTGCCGCCCTTCAACAGCAGTCCTTGCTTTTGTATTTAATCACGCTCTGAGATGATAATCCTGGTTAAAACAAAACAAATACATTTTTCCCATGATCTGTGACCCAGAGAGGGATCTGGTCCATCCCTCTGCCCCCAGACAGGGCACTACTTGAACTATAATGAAAATAGCCATTTAGAGATCTATGAAGAAAACAATGTTTTGGAAAAAAGGGTAAGAGGTATGGGCTATCTTCAAAAGCTACTTCACCAGGGAACACCCCCCATCCCTCAGCCTCCTCCAACTCCCACTAAGTCAGGTCCTCTATTCCATACACATAGCACTATCCACAGCTGTATTTTTACTTTTATTGAGGTGATTTTTTGATTGTCATCTGTGTTTCCCACACCCAAATATGTGCTGAGTAAATGAATGTGTTGTGGACTACAGGCACTGTGTGACCTTGATTTCTCTTTAACTGCTGGTCCCCCGGGCACAGCTGGGGCCCCAATTAGCTACAAACCATCCATCCTGAATCTGCCAATACAGTTCTGTTGTTCAGCTGTCAGCATGCCTTTGGCTTTCTGACTTTAATCTCCCAATTCAAATAAATCCAAAATTCTAGACTGACATCTGTGGCTGGGCTCTCTGCCTTTCCACAATCGGAATTTGGAAATTGAACTTTTTAAAACTCAAGAGCGAAAAAAAAGGGAAGATGCACTTTCAAAAGGATGCCTGTATGTCTAAAGACCCAGCTATCACCAGCCCAAAGATGAATGTATTCTGTTCTAGGAATGATTAAACTGTCATCGAGTGGCACCCTTTACTGAGGGAGAGGAAAGGGGACAAGTGGGGGAGAGAGACTGATTCTAGAGCAAATTTCTCGGTTTCTTTGCCATATGGGAATGGCAGATAGATTTCACTAAGAATCAAAGCCTCATTTCCTTTTAGGCCTTGGTACATGAAGGAGAGACATGTGCATGGCCGGCGCAGGTTTTTCATATAATTTTTAAAACCTCCACATAGCTAGTTGCTCATGGGTCAGTCTTCCCACTAGATTGTGAGCCATTCCTGGCCAGAGACCATGTCTGGTTAATCATCCCTCATACCTAGCCCAAAGCCTGGCAAGAGCTCAGAAAGCTTAGTAAGCCTTAGTTGAAGGAAGGTAGGAAGTGAGGGGAGCTAGGGAGAAGGCCCTGGAGCAACTGCCAATCAGCCTCCAGGATTCTACAATGTATTAATTCCCAGTTCTGGGCACATGGGGGCCCAAGCACTTGATAGACTTTATCTCAGTTCACCCTCACAACAACCCAGGGAGGCAGGCATTATTATGATTGTTTTCCAGATAAGGAACAAGCTCAAGTTAAACAAGCTGCCCAAGGTCATACAACTAGAAAGGATCAGAACCAGAATTCAAATCCCCACCGCACCCCTCAGGTGGATCCTTCCAACCTAGACAAGCTGTCAAGGGGTCTGAGGAAATGCATTCTTGGTTCCAGAGCCTCAAGCAGAATGGGAGAGTCTAAGTCAATTAATTATAATGCAAAACAAAGATGTCAAGTTTTCTTAAAACACCATCAGACTTGCAGCTGAACACTTAAACATTAAACTGCAGAAATGGGAAAAAACAAATGAGGGAAGGGAATAACCTGAACCAGAAGATGGGACAACAGATTAGGCAAAAATAGAGCAAGAAAAAGGAGGCCAAAGGCCAAGGATGCTTAGTAGTTTCTGCCAGAGATCAACCAACTACCCCAGTGGTTTCCAGATCTCATACATGCTTGGGTTGGCTGCTTTAGAAAACTAGGAAATATTTTGGGGGAACACTGTTACTATTTGCTTGTTTTTATTACTGATTCCCCATCCTGAAAATTCTGACTGTGTAGGCCTTTGGTGGGGCCAAGAAATTCTTAAGGCTGCCAGGTTTGAGGATCACTAGAGACAATCTCCCTTTTGAGGACACCTATTACCCATGTCAGTTAGCCCATGTTCACAGCCCTTCATCCGTGAGTTCTACTGAGAACAGAAGTCACAATCCACCTCCACAGAGGTGGTGCTCTAACTGCAGCAATGGTAGCCAAGCAGTATCACAGTGTTCTCTCTATCCTCTCTTTCACACTGAATGCCTACTGAACATTTCCAATACCCTACCTCTTTTATGTTCATGCCTCTTTGACTTTGCACACAGTTCCCCCTGGAGTGTCAGTGCAGGTTTAAATCCTCTTCACTCACAGATCCACCTCCAAAAAGGCCACCCTTCTTTCTGTATTTCTGTGATGATTCTAAACTCTGTTATTTACACATATGTCATTATCATTCTGATTGGAGTATATGCTCTTAGGGTCAGGGTCCATATCTTAACTCATCTCTACCTCTCAGAAGCCTGATCATCTGTTGAATGATAATACAACAAAACCAAGGTTAAATTTCAGCCCTAGGCCAGAGGTTCCTCTTCTCTAGCTCAAAATAGGAACCAAAATATTCTTGACTGGCAGGATGTACTCCATGCCTCCACTCCCTAGCCCCAGGTATTTCCAAACAGAACTCCTTGAGAAAACAGAACAAAACAAATCATTGGGAAGGTCAGTATTTCCTCAAACTTATTATCAGATAAAACAAAACAGAGCCACTTCACACCCAGAAGATCCTGTTTGCACCTCAGTGGCACCCATCTGCCATCTGAATGTCAAGCCTTCCTTTCCCAGTGAGAAATAGGGAAGAGAACTCCAGATACTGGAGGTGACATGTCGTCTACCTGTTGCTCTAGCAGGAGGCCCTGCTAGAGGCCCACAATCTGAGCCAGCAATCTAGTTTCAGATCAAAGCCACTTAGTCTGGACATACCACATTCTCAACACATAGGGGAGGGCTGTCAGCCCTGTAGCTCAGGAGACCACAAGTGTTGCTGACCCATCCAAGTAACAGGAACACAGGTGGGGGCGTTGCACCTCACTGGCAGAATGTTCCTTTGCCAAATTACAGAGAGAATGCACACTTCGCCTAGTATTGAGACACGATGGGCTATTTAGGGTTTAGGTTAGGAGCTGGTATTCTTCCAGAATGTGTAACAGTAGAAAGAGCCCTTGGCCTGAGAAAGGTGTGGTTTCTAGTCTGTGCTTTGCCCTAATTAGTGCTATGTCTTAAGTCCTTTTTGCCTGTTTGAGCCACAATGTTTCTATCTCTAAAATGTTAACATCTAAATGGATTTAATACCCAATCCAGCATATATCTAAAGTTATAAATTATTATCTGGAAATTAAAGAAAATAAAAACCACAAGGGTTACACTGAAAAATATTAGGATGATCCTAGCACTCTGGGAGGCCGAGGCGGGTGGATTGTTTGAGCTCAGGAGTTCGAAACCAGCCTGAGCAAGAGCGAGACCCCATCTCTACTAAAAATAGAAAGAAATTAATTGGACAACTAAAAATATATAGAAAAAATTAGGTGGGCATGGTGGCACATGCCTGTAGTCCCAGCTACTCGGGAGGCTGAGGCAGGAGGATTGCTTGAGCCCAGGAGTTTGAGGTTGCTGTGAGCTAGGCTGACGCCACAGCACTCTAGCCCAGGGAAAAGAGTGAGACTCGGTCTCAAAAAAAAAAAAAAAAAAATTAGGATGTAGGGCCCTACACAGTCAGTAAAATCAAGCTGCACATTTGGCTCTATACTTCCTGGTAGCCAAAGCAAAAAGAGAAATATGATCGGTTATAAATTTCCAATTGTCCACAAAAGAAAAAGCATACCAGTTCCCCTGGAAAGGCAAAGCTTTTCCTGGCACTAAGTCCTGAAAGAAATTTCTCCCATGCACTTCTTAAAGGGGACATTAAGTGAGATTGTAGCTAAAGTCTTCAATAATACAAACCATTATAAGAACTGTAGTAACAAATTATATAAAGCTATTTCCAACGGTGTCCTTCCATGAAAGCAAAGGGCAGACACCAAAGTTCATCTCAGTAAAGACAATTCCGGAGAGCCTGAGATAAATATGGCCTAAGCATGGCAGCTTTCAGTTGGCTCAGCTTAATCAAGTATAAAACCAAGAATGGCTAGAGCAACAGGTAGACGACATGTCCTTCCAAAAAATTCTGTAAATACTACTTCTTCCAAGTGGGTATTTGTTAAGAGCTGGGCAGCAGTCAGTTCGATTAGATGATCTCTAAATTCCACTGCAGTTCTGGTAGGCGTAAGTGGCATTTCTGGTCTTCATGTACTCACTCTAATTTAAGGATCTGTGCCTGGTTTCCCTTGCATTCTCTCATTTAATCCTCCCATCAATCCTGTGTGATAGGAACTATTATTAGTACCATTTTACAAATAAGGAACAAAGATTTAGAGAATTTTAATAGATAGCCAAAGTCACAGAGCTAATTATCCAGGTCTTTCTGGCCCGGGTTCTTAGCCCCACTTACAGTGCCCTCCTGGTATTAATGAAATGTGATTACTGATAGAAATGCTAATGTTTGTCAGGAGTAAACAGTGAGGCCTAGAATAAGGTTACTGGGGGAGATAAGAGTTGTTTGTTAATAAGAAAACAACAATGGAGCTTTGGGAAACTTTGCCAATCTTTAAAGGGAATAAAGGAATGAACAAATTGTGAAAAGCAGAAATTGCAAATGAAAGTAATCCCAAGGGAATACTATATTATCTCAGGAAAAGAAAGAAAAATTCTCTTTTCCTCTTCTCTTAAAAATATTCTTTTCTACCCTAGAGACTGTAAAGTTTAGAGTCTAAACCTTAGCTCTTAGTTCATTCATGCATTCAACCAACAGATATTTATCCAGACTCCATACCAAGTACTGTCAGCAGTGAGCAAAACAGAAAAGCTCTCAGCTTCCACTTTAGCAAACAAGTAGATAATATATTTACAGATGGTATTAAAGTACTTTGAAAAAAAATAAAGTTAAGGGAATTAAGAGAGGCTGAAGTGCAGAAGGGGAGGAACTGTTCCAGATAACTGGTCAGGGAGACCCAAGTGAGATAAAGAGTCAGGCATGCAAAAATTTGGAAAGAGGCACTACCAATAGAAAAGCCCTGTGACAAAAATAAGCATTGCATATTTTAGAAACCTCAGGAAGGCCAGTGCAGCTGAAGTAGAATGAAGCAGAGTGGGGAACCATGGTAGATGAGATAGGAGAAGTTGGGGGAGGGGGACAGGCCATGTAATGCCTACAAGGAAAGGAGCTGGATTCTATCTGAAGAGCAATGAATGGGAAGTCTTTGGTAAATTGTAAATAAGGCAGTAGCATATTCCGATTTACTTTTAGGCCCTCCAATGTCATATTCAAAGCTCTCAGGGAAGAATCAGGCAGGGGCAATCTTTTTTTAAAACAGATGGAATCCTCTAAAGACTTAAGTATATAACACCTGTGGTTAAGGATAACTTCACTGAAAACTAAGAACTCTAACAAAATACCTTTAGCCTGCAGGCACTGGCTAGCTTTCCCTCATTGCAAGCTAAGGTTGAAAATGATGTTTCTTGCATTTCCAAAGCTTTATACCCCTTTATGCTAAGGGGGATGCAATTGTCAGAACACCTAGTGGTTTGCCTGACAGACTCTAGGGAAATGTCAAGATCCTTTACAAAGGCAACTGATCTGACCCTCCATTTGAATCTCACCTGAACATCTTTTCCCTCTGCTCTTCCTATCCTAGGATATCCTATTCCTTGCCATCCTTCTATTGCTTTCTTTTTCCCATATGCCCAAAACCATACATTCTAAATGTGAGCTGCTTGGCCAAAGTGAACGCTATTACAGTTAATTCAAACAATCCCACAGTTTATTTTCTCATATAAGGCACACTTTTGCAAGAAGGACCACAGCTGAATTTTAATGTGGGTAATTTAGAGTCCTTTCTGAAGCTAAACTGCAGCTTTAATTCAAAGAAATTTCTTTTACCAACATGTTTGGACACAATAACAAAGGGGGGGGAAAATCTAGCGGCTGCATCAGCTTTGTGTGTGTTTGTGCTTGAAGGCAGAGGTAGCAGCATCAGAAACTGAATGCACAACAAGACCCACCTGCACATAGGAGCTGGGAGGTCACCATGGCAAAGAACCAGGACTGGGGTAGGCAAAGAGATATGGGAACTTTTGTCTGTTATTAACACCTGATGATAAACAAGCCCTGACTCCCCACACCCCAAGTAAAAAGAAAGTCGTCAGCTTGCCTTTCCTCCAGGCCACACAGTCTGGAATACCCAGATACTAAACGAAATCAACCTTTTCTTCTGCTGGCCAATTGTTAATCCCCCAGGCTCAATGATTATGTAGCTGCTTCAAAACCATTTAAAATCATCAAGACAATGAAAATTCACATAATCTAAACAGTACAGCAACTCATCAGCACTACTCAGGTCCCCACCCCCACATACCTAGAAACATCCAGAACAGAGAACAGCAGCCCTCAAAGGGGATGGGATAGGGTAGAAAGGGAGGGGTACCAGTCTCTTAAGGCCAACTGCTTCACAGCATTTGAAAACAAACACTGCGCCCTTAGACTTTTCAAAGCCTAAGCTAGTGTGACTGGCAGCTGAGTGATCTTGGGATTGCAGAGTATGGATCACATACCATACCTTGCACTCCATATCCAAGTTAATGCCTTTCATTGTTCACTGCCCCCAATTGCCACCAGATCAGGGTTTCTTATCAACCACCTGCATCACAATCTCATGGGCCACTTATTACAGATGCAGATTCCTGTGCCTGAATATAAATATTATCTCTATGCATATTTAAGTCTGAGGACCTCTGCCCTAAGCAATGTTTCTTAAACTGAGGGTCATGACCTGCTTGGCCAGGAAATCAAATTAATGGGTCATGATCAACAGTTGATTTGTTTTTAATGAAATATAAAAAATACATATATATATATTTTAACAGAGCATACTGCAGGTAGTGAGGGTAATTATTGTTTTCTGGAACTTATTTCAGTTGTAGACTGATGTACAGTGCTATAAAATGTATTCCTTAACTGTGGATCCCACTCAAAGTTTGAAAACCATGCTTCCAGAGAGAAGGAAAACAATATTCTTGTGCATGGTGTTTATTTTCCATTTTCCACCCCTTACTCCAAGCTTGATTTTAGTTCAAGCACAGAAATCTCAAGACAGATCCAAGACATGCTGTCATCAAATCCTAAATTGATAAGTCAAAGCCCAGCTGAGGAAGGGGTTGAGCCCACAGGCCCCCACTCCACTCCTGAGACCCTGTCATGGAGCTGGGAACAAGGGATAGGACCAAAGGAAGTTTGCACAGCTAACCTCCGGCTGGGCCTGTGAGAACTTGTAACCACTCTTATCACAGTTCAGGAGAATGAAAATGTTCCTCAACAGAGGCAAGACTCAGCCTCAGCATTAAGGGCTAAGAAAGTGAGCGATGAATGGACAGAACTCAGATTAGTCCCTGAGTTCCTGTGACAGTGTCTAGGTAAAAGGAAAGCCAGGGAAGGGTGAATCCAATCTCGCTGATCACAGGTCCTGTGACCCCCAGAACCAGAAGAACACTGGAGAGCATCCAAGGTGTGAGATCAAGTCCCACCCCAGAGCCAGTGAGGTGATTTACTTAACTTCTCAACCCCCTAGATGCCCTGCACCTCTAATGCTGTGAGTAAATGGGGTGCAGGGAAGCTGACAGCTACCCTTCTTGCACAATGCTCTGGAACAGAGAGCCCCATCTTGTGCACCTTGTTGGAAGAAAGGAACAAGGAAGGAGGGGCAGGGAGAAAGAGATGAGCAACTAGCTGTCTTGTTAGCTTTAGACTCACCAAAGGCAAAGGACTCACTCAAAAAACCCTCCCAAGTTGCAAGCGAGCAAATCAACAAGCAGGTCAGAAAGCAAAAACCCCAGCAAAGCTCAGGAGCAGTTCCACGTGCCATTCACAGGGCAGGAGGGTTGGGGGTAAGGGTGTCAGATACGCACCAAGCAGAGAAAAACGGAGGACACTCACTCACTTGGCTTTTTAAACTCTTGCAGCTAAGAGCGAAGTCAGAGGTGGCAGTCCCCCGGAAAAGAGGTCCAAAAGAGCAGGTGTCCCCCGCCCCCACGACGGGAGAAGAGCCCACCAGTCGGGGAAAGATCCAGGAGGTCAGCGGCCAAGGAAGGTGAACTAGAAGCAGCGAGAGGTTGGGGCTGCTCCTCAGCGCCAGCTCCTGGGAGGTTCTCGCTGGAGAGGCCCCTATATTCCGTGGGGCAGGAGAGAACTGGCGCCCACCTCCTTGGCAAGGGCACTGGGGAGGCGCCGGGAAGCGGCCGGGAAGGAACTCGGCTGCGGTTACCTCGGCCGGGCCCGGGGCCGAAGCAGCGCTCCTGGGGGCTCCGAGGGCGGCCAGTCTCCCAGAAACGGGGCCCCCAGGGCGGCGCCCGCGGACCCCAGAGTCTCCAGGGGAGACGCAGCGTCACGCGGGGACGGAAACGTCCCAAGCCCCACCCTGACCCCACAGAGTCCGAGCCCGCGCGGACTACGCCGAGGCGGCGGCAGCGACCCGGTCTCCCCCTCCCCTCCGCCAGACCTCGCACCCCAGACTCGCCCCGCTCTCCGCACGGGTCCCCGGCCAGGACCCAGGGGCCCGCGCCACCTGGGCTCCCTCGGCGGGCCACCGCCGGGCCCGGCAGTGTTTGTAAACAAACCGGTCACGTGGCCCCAGCAGCCAGCTCCCCGCCCCCGGCGCCCACGGACCCCACGGCACCCCACGCGGGACGGAGGGCGCGGGCCCTCCGCGGGAGCCCGGCCGCAGGGGCCACGGGGCCGGCGTCCAGCGCCAGGGACCGACAGCCCGCGCTGACAGCGCACCCCACGCCCACGCACGCGGCCCGCGCTGCGCTCCCGGCTCGCTCACCCGGCAGCAGGCTGCCCCGTCCGGCCGGCGCCAGGCTGGCCTCCGCGGGGGTGCGTGGCGGCAAAGGGCGGCCCGGCTGGACCTCGCGCTCCCGGCTCGCTCTTAAAGCCACAGTCTCCGCCACCGCCGCGGCCGCCACTCCGCATCCCTCCGGTCGGGGCCGGGGGCTGCCCGGTGACGGACGCGCCCCCGCACCTATCCCCTCGGCTCAGCACATAGCAACACGCTGCGGGTTGGCCCGGCACGGCCGCAGCCCATCCGCGTGGAGCCAATCAGCAGAGGACGGAACTCCGCCCCCTGCTTACCCTGCCTCCCGCCCCCCACCCTCTGCCCCGGCCCGGCTTGGGTGCGGGGAGTGCGGCGGGCGTCTGGTCCGCCCCGCGTCGAGGCGACTGGCCGGGGGGCAAGGAGAAAGGGTGATAAAGCTGGGTGGGCTCTCGGCGCCTGGGAGGAGGCTGTTTATTTGGGTTTGGGGTTTGTGCCCAGGTTAAGGCTGGGATTCCCAGAAGCTAGGGTGTGTGTGTTGGCCGGAGGCCAAGGTAGTAATTACCCCCTTAGGTTTAAGCCATCCCTAACCCAGAGCCTAAATTACCAGAAGTGGCCCTCAGGACCCGGGGCAGTTGAATTTGATAAGATAGTGCCAGTCCCACCTGGCCCAGCTATTACCTGCTCAAAAGCTAGGCATTTCCCTCTTCTCTCTACCCTGCTAGTAATTTCACAGAGTTCAAGGTAGGAAAGGGGCTTTAAGGGAATCGGAAGGCCCCCTGTTGCTGCTGATTTTTTCAGGGGTTTTGGAGGGAGATGAGGATGGTTAACCCAGGAGAATAGGATGGTCAGAGTGACCAGAGGGGAGGAGTCCATGTTCTGGGTCAATGGGGTGGTGCTTTTCAAGGAAGAGAAGGTTAAAAAATAAGCTCTTGGCAGTCAGGAAATCCAGGGAGGTATCAGGTGGGTGGAGTGGGGCAGAGTCTCCCAGCAGGAAAGCAGGTCAGTTTGATAAAGAATGCTGGCAGGGACAAGGGAAAAGAGCAGGTCCAGCCTTGTCACTCAGCCACTGGGGTTCTGCAGCTCCTCAGAGGAAACCACATCTTTTATTGTGCAGCTATCAGGATGTGAGGTGCCTCAGGAGACACAGCTGACTCCAACCTCCTTCCATACACTGGTTTGCCGGTAAACCCAGGAGGGTGGCAGGGCAGATCCCCAGGTGGCTCAAAACTTAACCTACAACTCCACCCAGCTGTCTTTAAAATATATTTGGTCAACCAAATTGTATCCAGTTAATATACATTGCATAGTTGGGTGTGAATCCAGTCCCCAAAGTTAGTAAAAACAACGAAACACCTCAAATACATCAGTATCATGGCACTTACATATCAGCCCCTAGGGACTTTGTCATTGTTCCCAATTGACTAGTTTGGAAAGTCTAAAAAATTGCTTCTAGAGAAGAAAGACTCACAAATAAAAACCATTTAACATTTAATCCTTAATGTAAGAAGATGTGATAGATTCTGTAGATTATCAAAAACTTGCCGCCTAGCCCTGATCTGCCTCTCGGGCAAGTTTTTTGTCTCTCTAGGTCCAGGTTTCCACAGTTTAAAACAAGGAAGTTTGAAATAGGATGATCTGTCAAGTCCCTTCCAGCGCTGAAATTCTAAGTAGGGCCAGAAAGTCAAATTTGTTACAACGTTTCCGCAATGTTGTGCTGGCGAATATTTGTGTTGCCACATCAGCACTTCCTAACAGTAGTTGCTGCATTAGTTTAGCACCCTAAGATATTGGTATGTTATGTAACAAGACTGGTGGCTACTGTTTCTGTTTAAATAAAAGATAATGTTAGCTGAAGACGACTGGCCTGGTGCAGTGCTTTCAGAGGGAGCTCTGGGGACCCCTGCAGGCCTGCTGTGTGTATGCAGGGGACTGGAAAAGGCCCCCAGACCTTAGGGCCAGGAGACAGAGAACCAGCCAGCCAATAAAAAAATATCCATTAAGCATGATCATGCCTCCTCCCAGTCAAAAAGAGCTAAGCATGGTGAGTTGGCAAAGAAGGGAGAAGTGAAACAAAGAAGTGGATGAAACAAAGTGGGTAAAAGAGACTGCTCTTCCTTTCTGAATCCAAACACCTTGAATTGCTCCTCGGAATATTTACTCAGTGTCTGTTATGGGCAGAATTTCCTGCTTGACTTGGATGATGTAGTCTGAAGAATCTGCTGGGCCTGGTGGCCTGTGCCTGTAGTCCCAGCTACTTGGAAGGAAGGCTGAGGCAAGAGGATCACTTGAGCCCAGGAGTTCCACACCAGCCTGGGCAACATAGCAAGACCTCCATCTAAAAAAAAATTAATTAAAAAAAAAATATTCTGAAGAAACTACTGAGAAGAGAGAAGCCAAGGCCAGTGGAGAGTTTGTGAGCATAGGCAGATATTTCTCCTGGAGGGCAAAAAAGATGAAGAGATGTAGGGAGAGACATAAACAAATTTGTTCAGAGTCAGCCAGAGGGGATTTAAAAAAAAAAAAACCTTAGTGGTAAAAGTTTGAGAGGTTCCTGGCTTCACAGAAGGAATAGCAGCCTGGCTTTGCCAGTGGAACAGTACCCCTGACTCCTCTGTGAAGCCAAATTCGTTCATTCCCAAATCCTTCACAGCCATTCTTTTCCAGTATTCTCTCCCACTAATCCTATGTTCCCACTGTTGCCAATCAGTGCTACTACTACTGTGAACAAGGTCGCTTTTATGTGTTTATCTTACTCAACCTTTCAGAGCATTTGAAATAATTAACTACATCTTCCTTTCCCTCACCTCCCCCCAAATCCATCAGCAGGTCCTTTCAGCTTCACTTCAAAAATATATATTTGCTCTGAATGCATCTGCCTCTACTGCTACCACCCTGGTTGGAAGCCACCAATATCCTAGAATAAGCAACAGCCTCCTCACTGATCTCCCTGCGTCCAGTGCTTTCTCTACACAGCAGCCAGATGGTACTTCTTCAAAACAAACTCCTTATGGTGGCCCACAGGCCCTACCAACCAGGCCTGCCAACCTCTCTTGTCTTCCACCATCTGTCCTTCTCAAACTACTGCAGTCAAGCTGGCCTTCTTTCTGTTCCTCAAAGATACCAGGCCTGTTCCTGTTCTAGGGTGTTTTTGTTTGCTGTTCCCTGCACCTGGAACACTTTGCTCCCAGAAAGCTGCCTCTTCACCTTTTGGTTCTCAGGTCAAATCTCCAGAGAGGTCTCCCTGAGCACCCCACTTTACATGCCTGGCCCCCCAATCATACCTTCTCCCAGTTTATTTTCTTCCTAACACATATCACTCTCTGAAATCACCTAGTTCATTTTTGTCTGTTTGTTTGAGACAGTCTCACTCTGTCATCCTGGGTAGAGTGCATCACCATAGCTCATTGCAACCTCCAACTCCTGGGCTCAAGCGATCCTCCTGCCTCAGTCTCCCAAGTAGCTGGGACTACAGGCACATGCCAACACACTGGCTAATTTTTCTATTTTTTGTAGAGACAGGGTCTCGGTTTTGTTCAGGCTGGTCTTGTACTCCTGACCTCAAAAAATCCTCCTATCTCAGCCTCCCAGAGTGCTAGGATTAGGGCCTATTTTTGTTTGTTTTCTATCCCATCCAGCTCTAAACTCCATTGAAAGCATCAGGGACCTTATCTGTCTGGCTTTCTGTTGTATCTCCAGTGCCAAAAACAGTGTCTAGCACTCAACAATTAATTGTTGGTTGAGTGAATATCTGAACAAATGAATGAATATGCTTACTGTCTCATAGCTTTTCCCTGCAATTTCTTTCACTTGGAATGTTGTTCTCTCCTTTGTCCCCCCTTCCCTACCCCTCTGTTCTTTCCTTTCTGCATCCCATCAAATCCATTTGCATGATGATTCAGTCCAAAGATCAGATCAAATGTCACTTCTTCAGGGGAGTTCACCCTAGCCTCCCCAGCAAAATCAATTTTTCCCTTTTCAGTACCCTGCATAGCACTTTATTCATAGCTCCATTACATCACCCAACATTTCACACTCCCAATTAAGAGTTTTCTGTGATCTGTCCTCTCTGCCAGGCCCTCCTGGGCTGGAACCTTATCAGATCATCCTTATATTTTCAGCACCTGACACACGGTAGGCCCTCCCTAGAAGTTTATATCTGAGTTGAATCCAGTGGGGATCCAAGCAGAAATGGATAAGGGTCTGTTCTCAGAGTATACTGATCACCACCAGAGAGCAGCCTTTGTAGTATGATAACATTAAACCTGAAACTTCAGGATATTCTATTATAAAAGGAGCAACCTACATTTTAAAAATCACAGTACGATAGAAACTTCCTGAAGGCTAACAGCTAAAGGCTCCCACACCACCATACCACCTGGGGAATCAACCAGCTCTGCCTATGTGGGAGGGGGAGTTGCTCCTCCCAGGCCTCACTATATCCCCCTGCCCCCACCAGTAAAGTCCCATGACGTTACATCACAGAGGAGAGCCTGGTGCAATCTTCCCGCAGACAGATTGTGGTAACAGTGCTTTGTTTCTTTATGTACAATAAATGCTTTCTCTGATCCCTGTCCAAGTCTCTCATTTTCAGTCATGAAAGTGGCTGATTATGTGCATTTCAGACTGGTAATGGGGAAGGGTTGTACCTTGGCCTTTCTGAACATACCTTAACAAAACAGCTGCTACCGTTTATTGAGCACATATTGTGTACAGAGCAGTTTCTAGTCTATCTAGTTATATTTAATCCTCAAAACAACCAGAGAGGTAGATATTTCCCCCCTTTTTTAAAAGAGCTGATGCTATGGAATTTGAACCCTGATCTATCTGGCTTCAAAGCCCACTCATTCTTTTTCTTTTACGCCATCAAAGAGTAAAACTGCTTACCTTCTGTTATCCTGAAATATTCCAACCACTTTTACAAGGAAACTTGCCCAAACATCAAAATACTCCACAAAGCAAAACCCCATGCCAACCTGAAAGGCCTAGAAGCAAAAGTGGTGAGAGCTTCATATCTCCCTTTAACAGTAACAATAATATTTGGTGCTTCCCATATTCTAGAAACTGATATAGATACTTCACATGCATTGTGTAATTTAATCTTCACAACTTTATGAAGATTCCACAAGTCTACATCCTTTAACCACAGCTCCAAAATCCAAAAAGCGCTCTCTTTTTGAGCCCTGCCTTTGACTCTTTTCCTGCTGCGACAGTGGGTCTGGAAGTTATCTGTGGCGTATGTACCATGCTCTGTAAACCCATATCTTGCTCTTGGCCTATAATCCTATCTTTTTCTCCTCAATAAACCTCATTTTCATGCCTGTCTAAAAAAAAAAAATATCCAAAAAGCTCTAAAAATCCAAAGTTAGTTTGATGCAGTTTGTTTGATGGCAAACCTACTTACTGGAAGGGTATCCAAAGTTACATGGCGGATAGCAAGATGTATATAACCCTATGGCAAGAAGTAGCGAACAAGAATCCACTATATTATAGTGCTCAACAAATATATGTTGAATGAATGAAGAGTGAACAAATTCCAAGATTTAAGTGACAAAAAAGCATAGTATGAAACAATTGTACAAAGTATGTCACCTTTTTTTTTAAAAAAGACAGCGTCTCGCTATGTTGCCCACGCTGGAGTGCAATGGCTATTCACATGTGCAATCATAGTGCACTGCAGCCTTGAACTCTTAACTTAAAGAGATCCTCCCCCCTCAGCCTCCTGAGTAGCTGGGACTATAGGCATGTGTCATTGCACCTGGCTTGTTTTAAAATATATATTTATATAGAATATGTACACAAGTATGCTTGAATATGTCTTTACTATCACCAGGAGAATGTGCAAGAACGTGGTAACTGTGGTTGCTCCTGGGGGAAAAAATTGGGAGATTAGGGGTTAAGGAAGGAGGGAGCCTTCCATTTAGTATCATGTATGTACATTACCTATAAAACAATAAAATTAAATCTTCTAAGGAGGAAATTAAAAAAAACAACCCAAGACTGACTATAAAGTCAAAACTCTAAAACCCTTTGCTATACACTGTCTTTTGGTTATGACTGATTTATTCTTCTTTTTGTTCTTAATTCATTGCAGACAAACTGGACATGGGATCCTTTTTGTGTCTAGTTCCTGCAGACTTACTTATAGCATAACATTAGTTATCACAAAATTCCATCTCAATAAATTTTTTTTTTTTTTTTTTTGAGACAGAGTCTCACTCTTTTGCCCGGGCTAGAGTGCCGTGGCGTCAGCCTCGCTCACAGCAACCTCAAACTCCTGGGCTCAAGCAATCCTTCTGCCTCAGCCTCCCGAGTAGCTGGGACTACAGGCATGCATCACCATGCCCCGCTAATTTTTTCTATATATTTTTAGTTGTCTGATTAATCTCTTTATATTTTTAGTAGAGACGGGGTCTTGCTCTTGCTCAGGCTGGTCTCGAACTCCCGAGCTCAAACAATCTGCCCGCCTTGGCCTCCCAGAGTGCTAGGATTACAGGCGTGAGCTACCGCGCCTGGCCTCAATAAATTTTTAAATGTTTTAGAGCAGTAATTTTCAAACTCAGTGGAAATCTCCCTAATTCCTGGAAAGCCTTGTAAGAGAAGTCTCTTGAAGAGAGAATAAGTTAGTTTACTCTGATTCCTTCAACCAGATTAGCTCTTTTAGCTGCGTTGCTTCTAAGTTTAAGTAAAACCATCCGTTCAATAGTAAAACATGATGATGTCTATGGTCCTCTCATACTCTGGGATTCTGTATAGAGCTGTGTAGTTCTTAAGCACTCCAAAAACTTCAGATAAAGTTCCCCTCAGAGAGTGACAATAAGGAGAATCAAAATGTGCAGGAAGAGATTGAACATCTACACAAAAGGCTCACCTTGTCATCAAGTGGGTGGCTAGAGATTTAGCTAATTTCAGGGATTAGGGCATAATTTTTGGGCAAGAACAATTGTATATTGCTATTGTATCCAAAACTGTAAAATAGTCTCTGAGTGAATCCATTGTATTGTATATTGTCTGAAGAACAGCCTCATTCACTACTGGGGTATCCCAGGGAGGAACAGGAATGCCACAACTGGAGGGGCTGACAGTGGCACCTCATCTACTGGTTTCTTCTCAGCATATTGTGTGGCACCTTAAACTGTGTCCTGTTTAATGGCTTTACAGATTATATTACAGTATTCCTTTCTCACTGAATTTATCCTCACAAAATGGACAAGGGCTTAACAAGATTTTGGCAAAGTAACCACGAATTGAAGGTAATATTAATAATTAAAGCACAAGCAAACAAGAAAATGGTTACCTTTAATACATTTGCCAGCCTATTTGTCAGCCACATTACTCAGTAAAAGCAATAACCTTCTTGTCATATCTGATAAGATGATTTGTGAAAAAGTCTAAATTATCCACAGATGATTTTTTAAATGGATATATAATTTTTTGTTAGGAATGCATGATCAGAAAAATTTAGAGACTCCTTGGTCTAAAACAGTAACCCCTAAAGAGCAAGAATTTGCTCCAACATTGTGCAAGCAGAAAGTATCCAGCCAGAGTCTGAGGTATTTGCTTAATGGGTCAACCCCTACAGAGGGTCTGAATGAATCCAGTGACTGTAGCTTGATGGTACTATCCTTTAAGGTTATTCAACTCATTTCTTAATTGTATCCTTGATTTTCAAATATAACTCATGACTCTCATTTGGCTCCCCTATTGTATTTCTTACAGGTAGAGAATGCACCATCCAGTGGTAATGTCTGGTCATTGCATAATTCAGTATTGGTCTCTTGCGAACTTGGTTAACATGGACCCATCCATCCCCAAGAGACTGCTCACCTCCACATGTTATGACAAAACGAGTTCCTAGATTTGTTAAGATGATTGATATGCAGACCCTAGAGGACAGCGACCTTCAGATTCTGCAGGTGATTTCTCCAACTCAGCACTCTCTCTTGGCAATGCCGTAACCTAAATTCTTATACAGAAAACCCCGAGAAGCAATCTGGGCTTTGTCTCCAAAAGAAGGGAGTTTCTAGCTCTGAATTTTATTAATTCTACAGGATTTTTAATGTTATCCTTGCTTAACAGTTTTTTCTTCTGTGGCCTCAGTTTTTGAACAGTGTTAATTCACTAACTCAAAAGTTTAATTGCTGGCCAGGCGTGGTGGCTCACACCTGTAATCCTAGCACTCTGGGAGGCCAAGGCGGGTGGATCGTTTGAGCTCATGAGTTCTAGACCAGCCTGAGCAAAAGCAAGACCCCCGTCTCTACTAAAAAAACATAAAGAAATTGTCTGGACAACTAAAAATATATAGAAAAAATTAGCCGGGCATGGTGGTGCATGCCTGTAGTCCCAGCTACTCGGGAGGCTGTGGCAGTAGAAATTGTCTGGACAACTAAAAATATATAGAAAAAATTAGCCGGGCATGGTGGTGCATGCCTGTAGTCCCAGCTACTCGGGAGGCTGTGGCAGAAGGATTGCTTGAGCCCAGGAGTCTGAGGTTGCTGTGACCTAGGCGGACACCACGGCACTCTAGCCTGGGCAACACAGTGAGACTCTGTCTCAAAAAAAAAAGTTTAATTGTTGCTCTGCTCTGACTGGCACTGAGGCCCAAGCTCACAACAAAGGTTTGTCAGACAACACGATAGCCAAGATAAACTGACACACAGAGCCGAGTTTCCCACGGCTCAGAGCAACCTCTCTGATATCCCAGCACACTACCACAGAGAGTGCTAAGTAATTGCATGGCCAGCTCTACCCATCCTTTCTGCTGCATAATCCCTCCCGTGACTGGGCTCTTCCTTCTTTGTATAAAACTGAAATAGATCCATTTCCTTTAGTCAAATGACAACATCATCTGCTGTCCTGGCAGCTTGGCTGACCAGACTTTTATTGTAGCCTCACTGCCTGATTGGAATACTCCAACTCCAGCAATTTCTGGGGTGAGGAGCAGCCTATGCAGGAAGGGTAATCTTTGGGCCCCATAGAACTGGGCTGACTTTAGATCAATTAGGACTATAGTTTTTAGCCTTGGCTATATAGGAAAATCACCTGGAGAGCTTTTTAAACACACCAGTGCAGTGCTCTATTCTTAGGCAACTCTGCCTTAATTGGTGTGGATGCATTTTAAAGCTCCCCAGGTAATAAGAGCAGTCAGTGATGAGGACCATGGACTTGGGATCTTCTATTCAAAGGGAAGGATTTGAAGCTGACAAAATTCTCTTCTAAGCCTTCTGATCCGAAGTGCCCCTCATTCATCTCCACGCATTCCATTTTGAAATTAGCTCACAGATATATCTGCAAAAAGCTGCAAAAGTAAAAATGTGTTCATGATACAAAGCCATACTTCTCAGGCTGCAAGACATTTTCTCATATATTCTTTCATTTGACCCTTAAAATAGCTCAGTGAGGTAAGCAGAGCAGGTATTATTATCCACAATTTTCTGTAAGGAAATTGATATATCCTGGGCCAAATGAGGACCCAGGCTTCTGGTTTTTGTTCAGTGCCATTTAATTACATCATACATACCCTGCAGCGACAGTGAATAACCTCAACTATCACATCTAGGAGGAAATACTGAGTTAGGAGCAAATATTTTAAAATGAGATGATAGGACCTGGGCCTGAATTTTAGTTTTGTCATTTAGTAGCTCTGTGACCTTGAGCAGATATATAATCTCTTTGAGACTCAAATTTCCTCCCCTGAATATGGTACTAGGATATAGTACCAACTTCAAAGGGTTAACAATGAGATACAATAGTTGATATTCACATCATATGATCATGCCACGTTTACCTACCTATTAGAATAGAACGCACTCGGGCGGATTGTTTGAGCTCAGGAGTTCGAAACCAGCCTGAGCAATAGCGAGACCCCCGTCTCTACTAAAAATAGAAAAAAAAATTATCCAGGCATGGTGGTGCACACCTGTAGACCGAGCTACTCGGGAGGCTGAGGCAGGAGGATTGCTTGAGCCCAAGAGTTTGAGGTTGCTGTGAGCTAGGCTAACACCATGGCACTCTAGCCTGGGCAACACAGCGAGACTCTTGTCTAAAAAAAAAGTAAATGAATAAATAGTAGTTGGGCTCCTTTATTCTATTAAAAGTTTTCTTTGGTATCAATCTTTGCCTTTTCTTATCTGATACTGCTGCGTAAGGGAATCAGTTGGTTTGTGAAGGTGGCATTTCTCATTATAGTCATCAAATAATTCCCTTTAGATCAGACATCAGAATTCTAGCAAATCCATCATTTTAAAGTCTTCTTCACTTATTTTACTAAGGCAGTCCTTGATCGGATGCTTTTTAAAAAATTAATAGACAAATGTTTAGAGCAATTTTAGATTTATAGAAAAATTAAGCAGAGTATGGCATTCTCATATAACCTGCCCTGGTACAGTTTCCCCTGTTATTAATATTTTATGTTAGTATAATACATTTGCCACAGTTAATGAACCAATATTGTCTATGTTGCTCAGGCTGGTCTCAAACTCTTGGACTCAAGCTATCCTCCCACCTTGGCTTCCCAAAGTGCTGGGATTACAGGCCTGAGCCACTGTACCTGGCTGGCCTCCACAGTTTTGAGGAGTTCTGGTCAGGTATATTGCAGGGTGCCCCTCTACTGGAATTTACCTGGTGTTTTTCTCATGAGTAGACCGGAGTAATATGTTTTTGTGAGGAAGACCACAGAGGTAAATTGCCATTTTCATCACATCATATCAAGGGTAGATACTGTCAATATGATTTACCGGTGTTGATGTTGACCGGGTTCACCTGGCTGAGGCAGTGTTTGTCAAGTTTTTCCACTGTAGTTACTCCCCCACCCTTTTCCATACTATACTCTTTGTGGGGTTTTGTTTGTTTGTTTTTTTCCATACTATGCTCTTTGAAAGAAAGTTGCCATGCACAGCCCACTTAAGGCGTGAAGAGTTATGCTCCCCTCCTTTAGAGTATTTACATACTTTATTTGAAATTCTTTTGTATGGGAGAGCTATCAAAAGCTTTAGTGTGTAAACCTGTTGTTACCACCCAGCAAGTCCTAACAATCTATTTGGTGGTGCCCATAGTCCTGTAGTTGCCAGATTAGAACCATAATGGGGTCTAGGGAGACCTCTCGTGGTTAAATAAGAGCATAACCAGCCAGCTACAGGCTCTCACCTTACGCCACCGACATTCCTTCAGTCCAGTGGTTCTCAATCAGGGGAAATTTTTCCCCTTAGCCCCAGGGAACATTTGGCAGTATCTGGAGACATTTTTGGTTGTCACATCTTTGGAGGAGTGATGCTATTGGCACACAGCAAGTAGAGGCCAGACATGCTGCTAAACATACTACAAAGCATAAGAGAGGCACAACAGAGAATTATCCAAGCTAATGTGGCAATAACGCCGAGGTTGAGAAAACCTTTGGCCCACAGCTTTATAAAGGTTACAGATATGCTCAAAGGAATATGTTATAATGGGGAGAAGGAAAAGATTCTATTTTGTGAAAAAAGAATGTACAGCTGGAAAGGTAGCAGAATATGCCACACCAAATTATGTCACTTTGGCATATTGATTATTTGGAGCTGAAGACAATAGAGAAGCACACATAAGAAAGGCTCTCTGTCCTTCCCCTATTTGCCTAAAAGCAGGACATAAATTTGTAAATGTTTCCTGCTCTCTCATTTCTACCAAGGACAGAAGTTAATCACTGGAGACAACTCTAGACCTTTATCAGGCCAGAGAGGGCACCCAGGGAATCTGTAGAGCAAATCTTACTAACCAGCCCTTATCTTCCGTTAGTTTCCCTCACATATTCACCTTCCCACAGTTTGCCCTCCTCTAGAAACTCAAAGTCCTGGCTGGACCCAGTGGCTCACACCTGTAATCCTAGCATTCTGCGAGGCCAAGGCGGGAGGATCCTTTGAGGTCAGGAGTTTGAGACCAGCCTGGGCAACATAGCAAGACCCCATATCTACAAAGAATTTTTAAAAAATTAGCCAGGCATGGTGGCTTACACCTCTAGTCCCAACTACTCAGGAGATTGAGACAGGAGGATCTCTTGAGCCCAGGAGTTCGAGGCTTCAGTGAGCTATAATCACACCACTGCACAACAGCCTGGGCAACATAGTAATACTATGTCTCAAAAAAAAATGCTATATAAATCTAGGTTCTAACCACCTTTGATTTACTCATCACTGAGTACTCCCATATGTATGTGAAAGAATGTATTAATATGTGGCCGGGCACAGTGGCTCACGCCTGTAATCCTAGCACTTTGGGAGGCCGAGGCGGGTGGATTGCTCAAGTTCAGGAGTTCAAGACCAGCCTGACCAAGAGCGAGACCCCGTCTCTACCAAAAAATGGAAAGAAATTAATTGGACAACTAAAAATATATAGAAAAAATTAGCCGGGCATGGTGGCACATGCCTGTAGTCCCAGCTACTCGGGAGGTTGAGGCAGTAGGATCACCTGAGCCCGGAAGTTTGAGGTTGCTGTGAGCTAGGCTGACGCCACGGCACTCACTCTAGCCCGGGCAACAGAGTGAGACTCTGTCTCAAAAAAAAAAAAAGAATGTATTAATAAAGTCTCGAATACCCAGCCTCAAGAGATCCTCCCTCCTCAACCTCCCTGGTAGCTGGATTACAGGCGCATGAGCCAATGCACCTCCCCTACAAAAGCTCTCCTACAAGTTCAACTCTATTTATCATGGAAGAGATAAAAGAAATGGTGAGGCAACTTCTGGAAATGTGCAGTTTCCATTTGGGCCAACCTTGTGAACATGGATATAAGCGACAAGAGCTCATGCCATGGAGCTGAACAGAAGCAAATGATAAATGGGAAGCTGTTCTGACTGGAAAAGGTGCAGAAGAGGAAGAAACTGGATCAGGGCCAGTGTTTATTTATTTATTTACTTATTTTATTTTTTAGAGACAGGTTCTTGCTATGTTGTCCAGGCTGCTTGCAAACTCCTAGCCTCAAGTAATCCTCCCACCTCAGCCTCCCAAATAGCTGGGGCTACAGGTGTGAGCCACTGTGCCTGGCTCCTAGAAAAAAGTTTCCATCAACGACGTAATATTTGGTACATGATACTAGATTAAAAAAAAAAAGTTTACCAGGCAAAGAAAGGGGAAAGTGCATTCCTTAGAGCAGAATGAACTCATGTAAAGATATGGGAAGTTGTGAAGGGCTGAGGTAAGGTACACGGGGATTGCTTGCAAGGTGTTGAATAGCACTGTCTGCACCGAGAACAGTGCATTTGTTTGATGCAGCTGAAGGTTAGGTATTTGGAATGGGAATGGATTTTGGAAATGTAGGTAGAGCTGATATGTTAAGGAGTTTGAACTTTATCATAACAGTAACAGGATGAGCAAAGGTTTTGAAGCAGGAGCTTTGATCAGAATTTGTTTTTGACGAAGATCATTCTGACACCAAGGATGGCTTGGAATGGGAAGAGAAGAGGCTGGAAGGGCGGTGGAGTCACAGTGTGAAGGGCGTTGTATACCAGAGGGAGCTTAACCTGCCATTTGGAACTTAACCTGAGGGCAGTGGAAGTGATGGGGTTAAATAAGTCGTAAAGTATTATAATACTTCATAAGGAACACTGTGACGATGAATGACACAGATAGTAATAACTGTGGGCGTTCAGGGGAGGGAATTTTCACCACATACGAAGATAAGCTTGTCTTTGATGTCAAACCTGGGAATCTCCACTCTTCCACTCATCATCTGTGAACAAATTTTATAGCCCTTGAGCCGCATTTTCCTGACCTATAATTAAATAATGAGGCTAATAATACCTACCTAAGTACCTGTTATAAGGATTAAATGAGAAAAACCTGTTAAATGCCAAATACATAGTAGGTACTCAGTAAACATTAACTCTGCCCATGCCAGCTCCTACCTTGATTGAGTTTATAGTTGAGAAATTCACATTTTTATTTATCACTGTTTCATGATCCTGTACTTCTCAAAACCCGCTACCCATTTCATTTCCCACCCCTACCTTTATTGAGGTAGAAGTGACAAATAAAGATTGTATATATTTAAAGTATACCATTTGATGTTTTAATATACCTTGTGAAATAATCACCCTAATAAGCTAATTAACATATCCATCACCTCTCATAGTTGCCATTTTCCTTTTCTTTTGTGGTGAGAACACTTAAGATTCATCCTTTTAGCAAATTTCAAGTATACGATACGGTATTGTTAATTATAATTACCTTGCTATACGTTAGACTTTCAGAACTTATTCATCTTGCGTAACTGAAACTTTGTAATCCTTGATCAACATCTCCTCTTGTCCCCCTCTCTCCAGCCCCTGGCAACTATCATTCTACTCTCTTTTTCTGCGAATTTGACGATTTTAAATTCCACATATAAGTGAGATTATGCAGTATTTGTCTTTCTTTGTCTGGCTTATTTCACTTAGTATAACGTTCTCCAGGTTCATCCATGTTGTCACAAATGGCAGGATTTCCTTCTTTTTATTTACTTTATTTTTATTTTTTTTTTGAGTCAGAGCCTCACTCTGTTGCCCCAGGTAGAGTACCGTGGCGTCAGCCTAGCTCACAGCAACCTCCAACTCCTGGGCTCAAGCGATCCTCCTGCCTCAGCCTCCCGAGTAGCTGGGACTACAGGCATAAGCCACCATGCCCGGCTAATTTTTTCTATTCTTAGTTGTTTAGCTCATTTCTTTCTATTTATAGTAGAGACGGGGTCTTGCTCTTGCTCAGGCTGGTCTCGAACTCCTGAGCTCAAGTGATCCTCCCACCTCAGCCTCCCAGAGTGCTAGGATTACAGGCGTGAGCCACTGCGCCCAGCCGGATTTCCTTCTTTTTAAAAACTCGATAATGTTTCACTTCTTATGTATACCACATTTTCTTTATCCATTCATCCATTGGCAGACATTTAGGTTATTTCCATATCTGCGGTATTGTGAATAATGCTGCAGTGAACATAGGAGTGCAGATATCTCTTTGACATACTGATTTCATTTCATTTGGATACATACCCAGCCGTGGGATTGCTAGATCGACCGTAAGATAGTTCTATTTTTAATTTTTTGAGGAACCTCCATACTGCTTTCTGTACTGTTGGCTGTACCTACCCATTTCATTTTTCACAACTATATGCTTGCATTTAAATTCCACATTAAACATTATGTTAAGTGAAATATGCCAGGAACAGAAAGTTAAACACTGCATGATCTCACTCATTTGTGGAAGCTGAAGCAAGTTGACCATCATAGAGGCAAAAAGTAGAACAGGGGATGCTAAAGGATGGGGAGGGTAGGAGGAAGGGAAGGATAGGAAGAGGTTTGTTAAAGGACACAAAATTACAGCTAGACGGGAGGAATAAGTTCTAGCGTTCTATACCACTGTAGGATGACTATAGTTAACAATAATACATACTTTCAAATAGTTAGAAGGAGGATATTGAATGTTCCCAATACAAAAAAATGATAAGTGAGATGAAAGCTACGCAGATTTCCCTGAGCTCATCATTGTATATTACATGTATTGAAATATCATTATGTACCCCATGAATATGTACAATTATTATTTATCAATTTAAAAAATACAAAATAATTTTAAAAATAAATTCCACCTTAAGACAAATTTCTTTTTGTTGTATATGTCGTCTTATCATCTCCCCGTGAGGTCTTCTAGATCTAGAGGGACCACTTCCTCCACCCTGTCCATTTCATCCTGTACACGTACCACATGACTTACGGATTTGCTTTGCTAATTCTGCCTGGCCCAGGGTCAAAGTTCTCGACTATGGCACAAGCAATTTAGCTTAGAGAGACAATGGCTTATTTATTTTCCTCTTCTGGCTTCTGAGGAAATAGTACTGAACAAGTCAGCAATCTTGGGAAAGTGAGAAACCTAAACCAACATCCCCCATTCGACTGCCTTCTTAGCTTTGGGCTCAGAAGTCCACCGACTAACGTTTTTGCCAAAAAAATCTCAGTGCCTGAAACCCAAAGATTGATATCATTGTCCCCAAACCCATTTTTCAATCTGTAGTCAGCTTTTAAATTAGTCATAGTGTTCATTATCAGGAAAAAGGAGTATCTCATATTCCAGACAAAAATTCATCTGTAAGTGGATCCAGAGCTGAAGCAGCAATATAGTAATTTGTTTATTTAACAAATATTTATTGAGACCTTCTATGTGTCAAGCATTGTTCTAAGCTCTGAGATATGGCAGTAAACCAAACAAATTCTTCACTCTCATGGAGCTTATATCCTGGTGGGAAGAAACAGATAATAAGCAAATGTATTAATATATGTAAAATATGGCAGCTGGTAATATGTGCCAGGGACGAAAATAAAACAAGATAAAGGGAGAGATAATGAGAAGATAAAAAGGGCTATTTTAGATAGGTAAATTTGTTTGTTTGTTGTTTTTCTTTCTTTCTCTTTTTTTTTTTTAAGATAGCATCTCGCTCGGTTGCCTGGGCTAGAGTGTGGTGGTGCATCATAGCTCACTACATAGTGAGCTCAAACTCTTTAGTTCAAGCCACCCTCCTGCCTCAGCCTCCTGAGTTGTTGGGAATACAGGCGCATGCCACCATGCCTGACTAATTTTTTAAATTTTTTTGTAGAGACTGGAGTCTCGCTATGTTATTGAAGTTGGTCTAGAACTCCTAGTCTCAAGCAATCCTTCCACCTTGGTCTCCCAAAATGCTGGGATTACAGGTGTGAGCCACTGCACCTGTCCTATTGCTTTTTTCTTAATTATCATACATATTATAAAGTGTAGGGCTATGTGCAACTTCATGAATCCTTACATACACTCAGGTAACCACTGCACAGATCCAGAAATAGGATATTTACAGTGTCCTAGAAGGTTCCCTTGTGCCCCTTCACAGTCAGTGCCCTCCAAGAGTGAACTATTATACTGTTCTGACTTCTGTCACCATTGATGAGTTTTACCTGTTCTTGAACTTCACTAAATGGAATCATAAAGTATATATCCATTTGTGTCTGGCTCTTTCACTCAACATAATATCTTGTGAGGTGAGATTAATCTATATTATTACGTGTAAAGGTAGTTGTTCTCTTTATCATTATATAGTAATCTGTTACATGATTATATTACCAATTTATCCATTCTCCTGTTGATAACATTTGAATGATTTCCAGTTTGGGGCTATTGTGAATAAAGCTGCTATGAATGTTCTTCTCTATGTCTTGTGGTGTGTATATGTACTTATTTCTTTTGGGTATATGTTTAGGGATATAGTTGCTGGGTCATGGAGTAGGTACATGTTTAGCTTTAGTTACTAATGAGGAACAATGATGGAACCAATTTACATTCCCACCATCAGAGTATGAGAGTTCAAGTTCCTCCACAACCTGGCCAACACTTGATCTTGTCAGGTTTTTTCATTTTAGCCATTCTATGTGTATGTAAAATGACTTTTAAGCAGAGACCTGAAGGAAGTATGCTCTGCTTGGAACACTTTGCCTCTAAAAGAAATACAAGAGCCTGGAGGCAGAAATGTGATGTTGAGAAGCAGCAAGAGGCCAGTGTGGCTGGAACTGAGTAAGCCACGAGAAGAATGATAGGAGATGAGGTAAGAGGAGCAGGGGCTGAGGCAAAAGATAAAGTGAGCCATTGGATCCAGCCTTTGGATTTTTTGTTGAGGAAGAGGAAATTATTAGAGGGTTTTGAGCAAAGGAAAGACATGATCTGATTTATGTTTTTAACTGGGCCGCTTTGGCTGCTCTATTGAGACTAGGCTGAAGAACAAAGGAAGAAGCTGGGAAGGCTTTTGTAGGATTCCTGGAGAGAGATGGTTTTGGTTTGGGTCAGGGTTGTGGCACTGTAGGAAGCAAGAAGGGAAGATATTGCCCTTTATAAAATAATAAAGGGCTACAAAGTGGGAACTATGGTAGGGGGAATATATATGTAACCAGCCATTGTTTCTCTAGCTTGCTCTCCTATAATTGCTTACTACCCAGGAGTCACATAGCTGACGGTCATAAAGATTCTTAACTTTCTTAATTACTCCCATAGATAACATTACCCTTGTAAAACCTAAGGCTAGTTTTTAAGATATCTTCCAGGCCCTGCATTCTGGTGGAAAGGCTGACTCACCCAGACCAGTGGCCCATTCTGAGGAACTGATTCAACTGGTCTTGTGACCCCCACCCAAGAACCAACTCAGCAAAGAAGATAATTTCTTAATCCCTGTGGTTCTGCCCTAAACCCAGCCAATTAGCAGACCCAATTGCCTAGTCTTTTGCCCAACAAACTATTTTTTTTTTTTTTTTTTTGAGACATGTTGCCCAGGCTAGAGTGAGTGCCGTGGCGTCAGCCTAGCTCACAGCAACCTCAAACTCCTGGGCTCAGGCGATCCTACGGCCTCAGCCTCCCGAGTAGCTGGGACTATAGGCATGTGCCACCATGCCCGGCTAATTTTTTCTATATATATTTTTTTAGTTGTCCAGATCATTTCTTTCTATTTTTTAGTAGAGACGAGGTCTCGCTCTTGCTCAGGCTGGTCTCGAACTCCTGACCTTGAGTGATCCACCCGCCTCAGCCTCCCAGAGTGCTAGGATTACAGGTGTGAGCCACCACGCCCGGCCCCAACAAACTATTTTTAAAAACCCTTTCTTGGCTGGGTGTGGTGGCTCACGCCTGTAATCCTAGCACTCAGGGAGGCCAAGGCAGGAGGATCGCCTGAGGTCAGGAGTTCGAGACCAGCCTTAGCAAGAGCAAGACCCTGTATCTACTAAAAATAGAAAGAAATTAGCTGGGCAGCTAAAATAGAAAAAATTAGCTGGGCTTGGTGGTGCATGCCTATAGTCCCAGCTACTCAAGAGGCTGAGGCAGGAGGATCACTTGAGCCCAGGAGTCTGAGGTTGCTGTGAGTTATGATGACATCATGGCACTCTAGCCCTGGCAACAGAGCAAGACTCTGTCTCAAAAAAAAAAAAAACCCTTTCTCCCAAATTTTCAGGGAGATGGATATGAGAACTTCCTCCCATCTCTTCGCACGGCACCTGTGATATTTAAACTCTTTCTCTGCTGTAACACCTGCTGTCTCAGTGTATTGTCTTTCCCTTGAGCTGCGGGCAATGAACCTGGTTGGGCTATAACAGGGGTCTGATTCTGGATACATTTTGAACGTAGAGCTGACAGAGTTCTTTGATGGGATTGGGGTATAAGAAAAAGAGAGTATCAAGCATGATTCCAAGTTTTCAGACTTGAGCAGGATGGGATTGAACCCAGGTCTTCTGTATAAATTTTTTGGTAAAATTGATCATACAGAGAACCTAGCAGGAGTCACTCCGTCAAACCTTAATTCATAATGTCAAATTTAGGAACTATCCCATGTGATAAAGTTTTGCTGGAATAGCCTTGAATCTACTTATACCTGTAATCAAAAAGTCATTTCTACTGGAGGAATGCCAGTTTACAATGACAACTGACAAAGAGTGGCTTTGTTTCAAATCTCCCGCAAGAGCTCTACACGTTTCACAAATCTCCCATGGCCCGTTGCTTACCTCAAAAACAAAGCCTTTTCAAAAGCAGAGAATTAAGATGTGTGAAAGAAGCAAGAGAATCTAGGTCAGAAAAGCTAAAGCCTCCTCATAGGAAAAGAGCACAAAGTTATCTGCAATGCTTAGTTAAGGTAAATAGAGCTCTGGGTCTTTCAAAAGTGTTCAGAAATGACCCAGACAGGAAACAAAAGTACTCCTTACACCTCTTCTGTCCCTGTGCAAGAGCAAATTCTACTGGAATTGCTTAGGGCATTCCCAGAATGAAATGATTCAGGTTAATAAAAAGTTTAAGATTCATATTAAATACACACAACACAGTTGTTTTACTTTCTTGGGGAATTATCTGAAATGCTTATGAGTCAGTTTTCCTACATAACAATAATAAAAATCCATAGATTGCTGCCTTTACTGCCTTACCATGGGGGTGAGAAGAGAATGCTGTAATTTGTGTCACTCTATTCTGAAAAAGTGGAATTCAAAAACTTTCGAGTGATAGAAAGAGTATGGATAATCATGGGTAAGCTATGCTAGAAATGAAAGCACGAGGAAATGGCATCTTTCACTGACTTCCTCTGGCGACAACTAATGGCCCACATCTTTAAGTCACCGGCCAGAACCGAGGGTGGAATTTGAGATTGCAACAGGTTCACCAGCGCAAAGGTAATTTGATCGTTCACATGAGGATTAAATCCACCGCCTTGGCCTCTTCACCAGCTCCTAATTAACTGAACTAACCAGTTCTTTGCATCAGGGTTTGTCAAACTGTGGCTCATGAGCCAAATCCAACCTGTTTTGTAAAAATGGATTTTACAATTTTTAGATGGTTAAAAAAAATCAGAAGAAGAACAAAATTTTGTGACACACGAAAATTACATAAAATGCAAATTTTAGTGTCTATGAATATTTATTGGAAGATAGTCCCACTTATCTATTTAAGCAAGATCTATGGCTGCTCTTGCACTGCCAGGGCAGAGGTGAGTGGTTGTGACAGAGACCCTAGAGCCTGCAAGGCCTAAAATATTTGTTGAAGCCTTACAGAAAAGGTTTGCCAATTCCCAGCTCAGGATCACACTGATGTATAAAAGATAGAAACATAATAACGATTGAAAGAACTTATATTTCCAAAATGCAATTGAGGGCACATCCTGGAAATGGAAAAGCACAGAAGCAAAACTGGTTAATGTCGCCGGTGTATAGTTTCTACTTGCAGCATTTGGCATTTGCTCTTGCCAGGCAAGAGGAAGAATGTTCACTTTTCCAAAAAGTAAAGGAATACTAATCCATTTAATCAGCTAGAATCAGATACCATTCATGTTTTCTGCTCTTAGATTGTCCTTTTCCATGGGGATTTAATAAAAGAGAAGAGGGTGCTTAGAGTGAGGTAACATGCAATAGTGATTTAGTCAACCTCACACAAGTTGGGTTAAAATTTCAGAATGGACTTTCAGAACAGTAACTTTCCCTGCCTTTTGTACTACTGTATCCCTGGAACCTGGCACATTGTGAGCACTCAAATAATTTTTGAATGAATATATGATACTAAGCACTTCTGAAGAAAGTTAGCTATCCTATGTTTTCTTTGAACTGTGTTGTTGCAGAACTGTTTTGTTATTGGCTTCTAAATTCTTTGGGGGAACTGAAGCAGCAATACTTCATTACCTCTGTTCAGCTAGAGGATTAGAGCCCTCAAGAATCCAGTGGCCCTAGGGCCCTTCTCTGTGCCTATGTCAAACGGCAAGTATGCTTATCATTTAGTGAAGTCTCAACAGGAAGATTTATTTTTGACTCCAGTTTACCGGGTTGGCCAACATCAGACAGGCCTTGGGCCAGTGTGAGCACAGTCACGTTTACAACCTTGCTCAACCTCCATTCCTTAAGTCCAATCTCCTTGAAGTGTTTTTCAAAGACTGCTGATTATGTGACAAGAAAATATTGACCAAAAAAAAAAAAAAAACAACGAAAAACAAAAAAACAAGACAAAACTAAAACCTAAACCAGAGAGTTCTTACTTACACAAAGGAGGCTATTTTATTTTCATTGACCGAACACTGAAAGAAGTTCATAGATCTATTGCGAATATGGGGTTGATTAAATTTCCTGAAATATTAACCCTCCTCATGCCTGTAATTCTAACTCTCTGGGAGGCCAAGGCAGGAGGATCACTTGAGGTCAGAAGTTTGAGACCAGACCGAGCAAGAGGGAGACCCCGATTCTACTAAAAATAGAATTAGCTGGGTGTGGTGTTGCATGCCTATAGTCCCAGATACTTGGGAGGCTGAGGCAGGAGGATCACTTGAGCCCAGGACAGTTTGAGGTTGTTGTGAGCTAGACTGGCACCATGGCACTCTAGCTGGGGCAACAGAGTGAGACTCTGTCTCAAAAAGAGAGAGAGAGAGAGAGAGAGAGAGAGAAAAGGAGAATAAATTAAAATGAAATATTAACCCTGAAGAATTACGTTGTTGTTGCCCACCCAAAAAGAGAGGTTCCATAACTCAGTTTCTCTTTTCTGCTTGAAGTTTTAATGAGCAACTACTATGTGCCTCATATGTGTTTTGCCAGGTTGGGGAGGAGCAAAATAGCAGAGGTGAATAAAATGAGCTTTCTGCACTCTTAGAAGCTCAGTGTAATAAAAGGTTTTTTGTAGTCACTGCAATACCCCAAGGGAAAGTTGAATTTATATACCTGCTCTACATATGGCAAACAAAAAGATAAATGTAAGAAATCTCTCCTCTACTGAATAATACTTACTGAGTTTTATGAGAACAAATATTCCATCAAGAACACTTTGAAGTTTTTATAGTATCATTTTAAATCTTTTAAATTGCTGCCTAATTAGTCTCAAGAGGAAAATAACCAGAACACTACCAGTTTTCAAAAATATTAAGTATAATACAAATGTACTACCAGCTAAGAATAAAATTTTCCTTTTACCTAGCATAAAAAATGAAGAAAATACAGAGAAATAAGTCAGATCTCCAAGTTCTCTACAAATTGGATACTAAATATTAATCCTTGTATACATCATGAGTTTTGCCATCAGCAAACTGCAGTTGGATATTCACTCTGCAATTTATTTGGTGATCAACCTTGGGCATTTCTTGGAACTCTCTGAGCCTCTATCTCTTCATGCCTACCTGACAGGACTTCTGCAGGAATTAAGTAAGGTAATGTATGTAAAAAATGCCTTATAAATTGTCATTACTCATCAATCCCCTGAGAGTAGGAACTGCATCTTCCTCTTTATTAAATCTTCAACATTGAGGACAGTGACTGGTACATAGAATACACTTAATTTTGATTGAAGGAATAATTCACTGTATAAATATCAGTTCTTACACAGCAACTTTTAGTATAATTAACAGATTCATAATAGGGTAGTAACTGAATATAAGATGAAAAGTTAGAAAATTCCTTGGACCACTAAGCTCTTATTCTAAGTCTTTCCTTCCAAAACATAATTTCCTTGATGGTAGGGCCCAACCACAAAGTTTTGTACACCTTAGACAGTCCATATGTGTTTATTAAACTATGAAAATTGGATGTGCATATTGAGGGAAAAAAATCATTCCAAGACTGATAGCATGGATGCCTTTTATTTTGAAGATGATTTTACTAATAATTTTCAGCTAGATATTGTGCTTCAAGTTTTCTAAAGAGTTTGCAAGAAGCCAGCCACACCATTTCTCTCAGGTTTCCTGTGAATAATGGCATGCTTTTGTGAAGGCACATTGCCGGCAGAGTTCAGTGATATGGAACAATTCTTCTCAGCAAGAAGTGACAAATTCTAATGCGGATCAAAGTCATACCGGCATTTCATTAACTTAGGGTTCCAATTAATTAAACTAACCAGACTATAAAATGGCAAAGATATCAGGCAATTAAAGGATCAAGTAGGATTGGAGGCTGTAGGAAAGAAATGCAGTATGTATAAATTCTGAAGATTAAATGCCCTCAAAACTTCTAGTTTAAAACCACAAATTTATTTGCAAAGTTTTTTTTTCTTTAACTTACTTATACTATTTGTCCCTATTACTTTTGGATCGTTCATCTTTTCTTTCTTCATTTTTATGAGCTCTTTGTAAACTAAAGAACTTAGTCTTCAACTATCATATGTGTTACAAATATTTTTCCCAGTCTTTTGACTTTAGACTTTAATAATGATATATACATGCATTTTTTTTAAGAGATGGGGTCTCACTCTCTCACCCAGGCTAGAGTGCAGTGGCTCCATTATAGCTCATTGCAGCCTTGAACTCTTAGGTACAAGTGATCCTCCTGCTTCAGCCTCCTGAGTAGCTGGGACAACAGGTGTGCACCACCACACCTAATTAATTTTTTTAAAAAAGTTTTTAGAGATGGGGTCATTCTGTGTTGCCCAGGTTAGTGACAAATTCCTGGCCTCAGGCAGTCCTCCTGTCTTGGCCTCCCAAAGTGCTGGGACTACAGGTGTAAGCCACTATGCCCTGTCCAGCCTATCTTTTAAAATAATTTTTATGATTTCATTTTTTAACACTTAAGTCTTTGCTCCAATACTCCAAATACCCTGACTTGATCAATACTCA
>NW_012148452.1:2029742-2048339 GCF_000956105.1 Propithecus coquereli
ACAGCAACGTTGTGTGGTAAAACAGCTTGGAATGGTTTAATAAAAATAAACTTTTAGTATTACAAAATCAGTTTATGAGCCTTATGAAAAATAAAAAATATAGAAAACATTATACTAACACAACCCAAAATTACCTTGCTGGGTATTCTTTTTAGATATTTTTCTATGAAGAGCTATATCGATACATACATGCATTTTTACCAAAATGAGCTTATATACATGTTGCCTTGTAACCTGCTTCAATTTAATGATCTGTGCCCATTCATTTCAATAAATTTCATCTCATTTAATATTCATATTTGTATTTCATCAATCTCAAAATGGCCTTTACTGCTGGTTTATCAAAACTGGAACCCAATCCAGAACTATGCATCTGAGTGTTAGGTCCCATAAATCTCTTAATCTTGATGAAGTGGAAATGCAGCATGGTTCTTTAGCAGCCCTTGAGATTTTGCTCTTAGAGTATATATTGATGTTTCCACTTAAAATTTGAATGACTATATATCAGGAATGTCATAGAAGGCATTTCTGCCAAGCCTGGCAGGATCTCAGACTGCACCCTAAACCAAATGGCAGTTGCACAGGGAAGTGGAGGTCAGGCAGCAAAATCCTAACATTCAAATAGAATGTAGAAGGAGGAATGTGGAAAAAGAAGTGACCTCTATCTGATCCTGCAGAAAGAAGCAATCAATGCCCCCAGAAGTAGGCCAGGGAAATAATGGGGCTATAGGATGTCTGTTGATAGGGAATTTTTAAGGAGTTAGTACTAATAATTAGTTTCAAGAACCCAAAAGAAAGACACCAAAAATTTAAAACATAGTAAAGCCATTTAACTCTTATATTTTCCTATAGGGGCTCTTCAAAAGCAGTTTGCTAGATTTTAAGTGTTTTTTCACAATTTTAAATATTATTCAAATCCTTGCTTTATGAGAAAGTTTTCACATATAAGGAAGAGGTAAGACAGAGCAGTATCATGAAAGTCCTTCACAATCCATTGGTGTAGCCTACTCTATCTTTTCACAATGTCAAAACATCCTGTGAACCATACACTTTTGGACAATTAACAACACCACAAAGTAGATTGCAAAACAAGAAAAATAAGCTATAGAACAATATGAATGGTATTATTCATTTTGTGAATAATATATCATTTTGTGAACCACATTATGAATAGCATATTTGTGATCAAAATGGAATCATTTGTTTATACTTGAAAATATTCCAAATACACAACAGATAATTGTTATCTTTGGGAAGTGGAACTGGATAAAGAATGAGACATCCAGTTTTTACTCTATATATGCTTCTAATTTTTGAATATAAAAAAATAACAAACATTTTTGCCCTTTATTTTAACATATCTTTTGATGTTTCCTGACAATTAGAAGACATGTACAGTTGGCCCTTTGTATCCGTGAGTTCTGCATCTGTGGATTCAACCAACTTTGGATGGAAAAAATTGCATTTGTTCTGAACATGGACAGACTCTTTTTCCTTGTCATTATTCCCTAAACAATACAGCATAACAATTATTTACATAGCATTTACATTGTATTAGGAATCATAAGTAATCTAGAGATGATTTAAAGTATACGGGAGGGGTCTGCTGGGATGGCTCACTACTGTAGTCCCAACTACTCTGGAGGCTGAGACAGGAGGATCCCTTGAGGCTAAGAGTTCAAGGCTGCAATGAACTATGATCATGCCACTGCACTCCAGCCTAGGGGACAGAGTGAGACCCTGTCTCTTTAAAAAAAAAAGCATATGGGAGGATGTACGTAGGTTATATGCAAATACTATACCGTTTTACATCAAGACTGGAACATCCTTGAATTTTGGTATCTGAGGGAGGTCCTGGAGCTGATCCCCCAGAGGGAGATGACTGTATTGTAGAAGTGGTACAAGTTAAAATACAGACACTAAAACCACACTCACTGATAGAGTGTAATCACTGTCATGATGGTATCAGGATAGGAGTGACTGTAGTGTAAGAAGAGTCACACTATTTTATCAGGCATTTCTTGTCAATTAGAGATGGACACAGCAGCAAAGCACAGGGAATTTGAGTAGCAAACAAAGGTGGGTGTCAAGAGGTTCGGTTCTTTTAAGATTATATCATTTATCTTAAGTTTCTGCTGGGTTAAATTTGGATTGTTTTTAGTGATCAATAGGACCGAGTGTATCCTGTTATATTTTGCAAAACCGCCTAAATTTTTCATATTTCAGAATTGCATGACCTAAAAAGTGATGACTGCAGGCTTATACTCAACAAAAAGGGAAATGAATCAGCTACAAAAGAGAAGGGGTTAGGAAAGGACCTGTAAGGGAATATATATTCATAGTTCATCTGAACTTCTTGCTTAATAGACAGAACTATAGATTCATCACTGGTGAACTTTAATATTTGACCTTAAAATCACAGAAGGCAGAAAAGGTAAAATGCCTGTATTTTTTTAAATTCAAATTTCTTTCTTTCATAATTAAGGCGAAAGCGGTTAGAATGAAGAAGTGAAAAAAATTTTTCTACAGCCTAGCATGGTGGCTCATACCTATAATCCTGGTGACGTGGGAAGCTGAAGGGGGAGGACTGCTTGAGGCCAGGAGTTCAGTACCAGCCTGGGCAAGATAGTGAGACCCTGCCTCCACAAACAGTTTTAAAAACTTAGCCAGGTATGGTGGTACGTTCCTGTAGTCCCAGCTACTAAGGAGGCTAGGGCAGGAGGATCATTTCAGCCCAAGAGTTTGAGGTTACAGTGAGCTATGCTCATCCACTGCACTCTAGCCTGGGTGACAGAGCAATACCCTATCTTAAAAATAAATCCTCTGCATAACTCCATGCAAGAGTTGTATTAAATGTTAACATTAATGTTAAATATTAAGCGTCAAACATTAATGTGTTAATCCAAACTCTTACTTGGAAGACAAAATAAAACAATTACATGACAGCAAATTTTATTCCTTTTTTTTTTTTGAGACAGAGTCTCGCTCCGTTGCTCGGGCTAGAGTGCAGTGGCATCATCATAGCTCACTGCAATCTCAGACTCCTAGGCTCAAGCAATTCTCCTGCCTCCTAAGTAGCTGGACTACAGACACATACCACCACACTCAGCTAATTTTTCTATGTTTTTTTAGAGATGGGGTCTTGCTCTTGTTCAGCCTGGTCTTGGGCAATCCTCCTGCCTTAACCTCCCACAGTGCTAGAATTACAGGTATGAACCACTGCGCCCAGCCATTTTATTCCTTTTACAATGCTCTTCCCATGCTCATATTTAAGAAGTTCAGTGAAAGATTATGGAAAAAAAAAAAACCAGTCTATGAACAGCAACGTTGTGTGGTAAAACAGCTTGGAATGGAAGACCTAGGTTTGACACCAGGTTTGTCACCTTACTAGCTGTGCAATCTTTGGTGAGCCACTCCAGCCATCTGAACTTCAGCTTCCTTATATATAAATCAGAAATAATACCACTTATATCACCAGACTATGGTGAAGATTAAATAAAATGATGGGTGTGGTAGCACTTGACTTACAAAAGATACTGGATAAAAATTAACTTCATTCCTTCCTCCAAAGTAGGGTTAGAGTTGTCTAGTTATTTTGTGGAGCTTAAAGCATGCATTTTGGGCTGTGGATAATGTTTCTCAAAGTGTGACTTGAATCAGAATCTTTCCGATTCCCTCTGGAAATCTATTTCTTTCCCAGTCGTCTTCACCTCAGTAAATGACTCCACTGTCCATCCAGTTACATAAGCCAAACCAATTCTGGGTGTTGGATTCACAAATATTTATTATTACTTTTTATTTCTTACCTGAGATGGCTTAAAAGTGGTGGTATAGTTTTCTATCTATTCCCATGGGCAATGGTTTCAGTTACTGATGGGAATATCAACTTGATTCCTTTCTCGACAACTGCTACCAACATTGTTTAAGCAGTGGCAGAGAACAGTAAGTACATTTGATATATGGGAATTTTCTCTTTTGTAACTTTTATTTGTTAAGTTCACTTTCTATAGGGTCACATTGCAACCACCCTTTTCACCTGTTTTTTTTTTTTTTATGTTTCTCTCAGCATTGAATGGGAAATGGAAGACAAAATCTAGAAGTCAGAGTGGGTGAGAAGGTTAAGAAGCCCCAACCATACCACTTCTAACCAGGTAGCCTTGCAAATTCCTTTTGAAAATTTCATTTAAATTAGTTATCCTAAAAAATGGGAATATGATAATCTCAACTACTCTACCAGGTGGTTGTAAGAAATACATGTGAATGTATGTAAAAGTGAATGAAATAAATTTACATAAATGTAACATATTATCGTTACTTAGCAATGTCCAAACTTTCAAACTCACTGTTAAAAGTTTAATTTGGTGCTCGCTTTGGCAGCACATACACTAAGAACTGGAACGATACAGAGAAGATTAGCATGGCCCCTGCGCAAGGATGACACGCAAATTCGTGAAGCGTTCCATATTTTTAAAAAATTTTTAAAAACATTTTTAAAAAAGTTTAATTTGAATTTAAACATTTGAAAAATTTATTTTCCTCCTCTAGTAATCTAGATTGTTTCTTATTAGCACTCTTTAAATCTCCAAGTAGGTATCCTAGGAAATGATGAAGTACACTACAGTTTCTTTCTGACAATTCCTGGCCACACTAGCTTTCCTCTCTATCCAGGCCCCTCCATGGTCAGCTACAAGTGCCTGCTTTCCCCTTCCCAACCTACCTCCTCTCACACACAACCAATCTCCAGCTTTCCCACTTTGACCCCCATCCCCACCACCTGTTTTCAACTGAATTCTGCCCCTCCCCCCTGCCAAATTCACATGTTGAAGTCCTAACCCCACAATGTGACTGTATTTGGAGACAGGGCTTTTAAGAGGTAATTATTAATAGTTAAGTGAGGTCATGAGGGTGGCGCCCTAATCCAACAGGACCTAGGTCCTTTTAAGCTTCGGTTCCCAAACCCCAGTACCAGTTCCTGGCCTATTAGGGACTGCAGAGATCCACCACTTCTCTGCCTACCCCAGGTCTGTGGAAAAATTGTCTTCCACGAAACTTAGGAAGGCAGGAGGGCACACAGCAGGAGGTGAGTGGCGAGTGAGTGAGCGAAGCTTCATCTGTATTTACAGCTGCTCCTCATCACTCGCATCGCCGCCTAAGCTCTGCCTCCCCAACTTTCCCCCCCACTGCCCCGTGGAAAAATTGTCTTCCATGAAACTGGTCCCCGGTGCCAAAAAGGTCTGGGACTGCAGCTTATAAGTAGAGTAAGAGACATCAGAGAACTCTCTCTCTTTCCATGCTATTTTATTTAGCTATTCCATCCTCCTTCAAGTGCAAAAATCTCAGTTTTTTATACTTATCCTCCATTCTACCCTGAAGTAATCCATTCTCACCTCTGGATTACTTAACTAGACCCCAAGTCCCAAGGGCAGGAATTGTTTAGCAAGACTCACAGCTGTAAGTCAGGTGCTTGGCAAGGCAGGCATTCATGAATATTTGTTTAATAAATTACAACTGACTCAGTAAATGTTTGAATAAAATTACAGCCCATTCAGTCGTAAAGAGATCTTTGCTCATATGTACTCTTTGTTCTATATCTCCAATCTCCTTCCACTAGCTCCTTGTTTTCACACATTTATAAACCTTCCTATTTAGAACACAACTTACTTGATACTGCTGCCCTTTCAAATGTCCTGGTGTCCTGGTTCTCTAATTCCTTTGAATAAGTGGCTGATTTTTACTAGCCTCATTTAGCACCATTCAGTCCTCTTCATTCCTTTGCAATCTGGTATCAGTTCCATGAACTATAGAGATAAATGAACCATAGTTACAGGGGCCTCCTTTTAAACCAAATGCAGTCATTCTTTCCCAGCCCTTGCCCTCCTTGGTCTCAATGGTCTGTTTTGGGCACTGCACATAATCACTTTCTTTCTTAAATTCTCTACTTTCATGGGGTTGAGGACATTGTACTCCCCTACTTCTATTTCTCAGACCACACCTTCTCTGTTTCCTTTGGGCATATTCTAAGCTTAACTTTCTGCTCAGTCCTTTTCCTCACTCAACTCGTCTTTTAGAGTTTATTTTCTTAATTTCAATGATCAACTCTTTTGTTGTTACTCCTGTGAAATCACAACTGAGTTGATTGCTTTCATTTTAAATGTAAAATCTCAAGCCTCAAATTAGCACTCAGAACTGCCCAGAAATCCCACTATGTTTCTCTAATAGGCTCATGTTCCCACTCCCTAAAATGTCTATAATAAGCTTTCTCTTTCCTGAAACTTTTTATGCCCTTCCATTCTCAGTTTTAGCTTAAGACTTTACCTCATCTGTTACTGAGAAATTAGCAACCATCAGATGGAAACTAATCTTCCCATCACCAAAGCTACAAAACCCTGCTTTTATTTGTACCTTAATTCTCTTCTGCTACAAGGAAGAGTTCATTTTCCCATCAAGTCTCCATGTATATTCTACTCCTTTCCCCTTCTTTCTCTTCTTAGTACCAACCAAACTCTTTCCTGTCTCAGGGCCTTTGCACAAGCTCTTCCCTCTGCAACATGCTACAACATTGTTGAACCTTGAAGACATTATGCTAAATGAAATAAGCCAATCACAGAAAGACAAATACTGCATGCTTCCACTTATATGAGGTATCTAAAATAATCAAAATATTAGTCAACTATTAGTCAAATTAATAGTCAAGCCAAGAATAGCGTAGTGGTTGCCAGAGACAAAAATGGGGAGTTGCTAACCAATGGGTATAAGATTTCAGTTATGTAAGAGGAATAATTCTAGAGCTCTGCTGTGTAACATTATACCTATAGATTACAATACTTTATTGTACATTTAAAACTCTTTTAAGAGGTAGATCTTATATTTAGTGTTCTTAGCACAATTTAAAAAAAAAACTATTAATGCTTTGGCAGATATCCTTTCAAATTTTTTAAATGAATATGTACAAAATTTTTTGTTTACACAATATACAGTTTTATGGCTTAGTCTTTTCACTTAATAATATCTCATATCGATAGATATAGAACAGTAATATTTTATATGGATCTATCATGATTTATTTAACCAGTCCCTAATGTTACATATTTAGGTTGTTTCCAATTTTTCACTCTGCATATGTATCTTTGGGTACTTGTCTTATTTTTTTCTTAGAATATTATTCCTAGCACTGGAACTTTTGAATGAAATTCAGAAATTAATCCTCAAAGTGTTCTGCCAATTTATATTTCCATCAACAGCTCATGAGTGTTTGTTCCCCCCTGCCTCTTACCAAAACTTTCTGATTTAATGGATTACCTGCTCAACTTATTTGTTCAAACACCAAGAAGCAACTTCCTTACCATAAAAGTGCTTCCATATTTTCTTTACTCTAGAGAGAAATCTCGGGTGCATTTACTCATATTATCAATGCATCACCTCATTCAATTCTGCAAAAAAAAAAAATCTATAAAGCATATTTGGAATTAAAACGATAAAAAAACCCAAGAAACCTTATTTTGCTCTTGTAAAACTTTATTTCAGTTTAAACAACAAAGCAAATGATATTTATGTCATCCAGGGACACTTGGGAGAGTATACTCATACCTTCATAGCTGTTTAGCTTCCAAACTCTGTATGAGAGATGAAATCTAGGTAAAAGACACTTATTATCCCAGATTACATTTACCTCACAATCTGAGATCATGAAAATTAGTCAAAAAAGATTAGAAAGAGACTTACATGAAGTCACATTCATAAAGCTGAGAAAGTGATGTCTAATACTTTGGAAAATTCTTTTCTACTTAACACTCAGAAGAATGAATTTTTAAAGATCAGAACTAGGAGGTCCATACCATAAGTTGTAGATACAATGATAGGTACTTTCATCAGTTTAATATGACTATTAGGATTCAAGATAGTATATAAAATCTAGAAGAAGGCTCAGTTAGTCAATGCCAAAAATGGAAATCTTACATTTCTTTAGAGGAAACATAAAAATATGACTATTTGGATCTTGTCTTAATTTACAATTGATGAGTCCATTTTTAATGTTTAAAAAAATGGGCTGGGTAGAATTGTTACACACCTGAAAAAGGTTTCAAATAGAATGTCCCCATTAACAATAGCAACTGAGAAATCTAATTCAGTCTGCAGATTTTATTTCTGATCAAGTAATCAACTTTTAGTTATTTCCTTGAGCCTGCCTGCTGTTTACAACATATAACTTGTCAGATTAACTATATCACTGATTTCTAAGTTCTTCTTCCATTGTATTTTTACCCTTTAACGAAGATATGCCTAGAAATAACAAGACAACACAGAAGAGCTGTAATGGCCTTCAATATTTTTCTTTTACTAATTAGTCGATCTTATTCCAGTGAAGGCTAATGTAAAATTTATCCAATAGTCTTTGATTTCAGAATTACTTATAATAGTAGAATACTGCATCATATACAGAAATCTTGATCAATAATCTACTTTATCTCATAACCAGTTATCTTTCTAAACAATTAACAAGTGTAGAATATGTAATATTGTTTAAAATAAATATACAATATATAGTTTCTACATTCTCATACAATCTTAAAAATGAGGTAATAAAAACTTAACTGATTAAACCTCTTACCATTCTGGAAATGGCTTAGGGAAATGATGGTGAAATATTTTTTTCTTAGGTCTTTTCATGTTTTCTTTGAATACATTCAAGTACTTCTTTTTCTATGTTGAAAGATTATGTAAAAAATCCTTAAGCTTTGTTGGATAGTCTGTCATCACCCCAGTTGCTCCCAAATCAAAAGCTCTTTTGTATTCTTGTTCTTCATTTAATACCCAAATATACACCTGAAAATTAGAAACATCAGAAATATGAGAAGAAATATTAAAATAGAAAATTATTTTCATAACATTTATCCAGTACAATCTTAGCACACTTAGAAATAATCTTTCAAAACTGTTATTTTAAGAAATCATTAGACCCTTTATAAAAATTCCACTTTACTCATTAAATATGCACTGCCCCACCCATCTGACATCAGCTATTCTCCTATACATAAGAGGACTCTAGCTACAGAAATGCCAATGCTTTATTGATAACTGTAAGGAAGGAGATAAGGTCCTCATCTGTGAATCAGTAAGCCAGTATCATCAGAGTCAGAAACCAAATCAAGTCAGTTAAAAGTTCCTGCTCTTAACACTTGTGTTAAACTGATAAGCTATGCTAATTCCAAAATGCACCATTCCAGAAACTTACTTGAATGCCTCGAGCAGTAAGGTGATCAAATAAAGCTTTCCTCATTAGTAAGCTAGAAAAGAAAAGCATAACAGATTGAAGAATTTATTAGTTCTAATTAAGGACTAGAATTAGTCCCGGTCCTAACTTAGTCAATTTAGAGTTTAGTAATTTCTAGTTCAATTTAATTACAATGCCTCAGCAAAACAAGCAATGGCTTTAAGTGACAATGGCTGCTGTGGATGAATTTATGTCTTAACTGCTGGATCTCCTTTCACCGATGGCTGCTAACTGGTGGACAACCAGAACGTCCTTTCTTTTCCTTGCTGCTACTAGATTCTTGGGAGACCCATTCTTGTTGACATAGCTCAATGGAGAGGAGGCTTCCCCACTTTCCCTGCTGGAGCCATATCGAGAATGAGAAAGAGCTGAGAAGTATGTGTTCCTAACTTTCCAAGTTAAAATAAGGCAGTAAATGTGGGTCAAGCTCTATAATATCACAGGTCAGTTACATAATGGATAAGTCTTTTGTAAACTATTTTAGAAACATTATGTCCATTAATTATACTATCCTATATCTAGGAAAAAAGCATTTTTTAGTTCCAAATAACTGATTTACAGTGAACTTTTAGAATATAAGCCACTTGTGCAAGATGGGAACTAATTGTACTGAAAAGTTATACATGTCATTTCTACTCTGTTTATTACAATGATTAAATAACACAAACTAGAAATACTTTAACACCAATTAAAAATGTATCCTTGAAAACTAGAAATTAAATCAGGAATAAAGCAAAAAAGAATAAACTCTGTGGCACAGAGAAAAGACAAAACTAATTTTCTAAGATTCTTTAAAAGAGGAGCTAACTAATAAAACATGATTTGGGACTATTATTTAAACATTCAAGGTTCCATTTTAAAGCAAAATACAGCACAATTACTTTGTGTTTTTTTTTTTTTAACCTAAAATTAAACTCAACATGTCTAAATCAGGCATTTTCTTTAAAGTATATGTCCGATCTGTAGGTGGCATGTCTTCCTGCTGTTAAGATTTGGTACAGATTTTTCTGAACAATGTGCCATAGGCAATATGTGCCTTTACATACATTGTATTGCCACACTCCTTTTCACCATGTTTTTGACTGAGGGCTAGTGGAAACAGCAAACAAGTAAAAGGGAATGGTTATTTATCCCAACTCTGCTACTAACTAGCTAGATAACCGCAATTAAATCATTTAACTGAGTGGATGGGGGCTCAATTTTCTCACAAAGTTGGATGAGATTATCTCTCAAGATTCCTCCTAGGTTTTGTGACTAGGAATTAAGCTAGTTCTAAATGATTGATACCTATCCATTTGCATAGTAGGTGCTCAATGTGTCCTTGTTACAAATTACATGTGGAAAGCTTGCACTAAATTTTAAGTATAGTACTTAATAAATATAGCTCAAGCAATAAATGCATATTAAGAAACTAAAATTCTTACATATCAGAGAGCCAGATGAGAAACTTTTGACTTCTAGACATGGTGTGTGGTTCTTTTAGCCTAGGGTAAAATAAAGTTTGAATTACTAATTAGAAACACAGCAAAATATCAGTGTGAGAAAATAAAACAAGTTCAAAAATGAGAACAGTGCCTGTACTAGCATGCTCTCAAAAAAATATTTGTAAAAGGGCAAAAGTAAAATACAGCACAATTGGGTTCTATTTCCACTGGTCTCAAGCCAACTTTTTGCTATCGCTATTCAAAGGTAAAAAAGATAAATAGCAGTTATGTTTTCAGAGACCCTAGTGTCCTAGGCTCATGTCTCTTCTCTCTTTTGGTAAAAACTCTTTCTCCTGCTTTGTCTGCTATAATTTAGTACATGGTAGATTTAAACACATAACCAAACTGTACTATGGAGTAAAAGATATTTTGGGACAAAAGTGAGACATTTAAAGCATATTTTTCTTTCCTTTGAAATACTAGTAGACCTGGACCCTGTCCTTTTAAATTATCTTTACTACTAAAAAAAGTTTCTTTGACTTTTCAGGCCTCTGCTGAGTTGCTTCTTCCAATCTCTTTGATGCCTAGAGCAGCACAACTACCTGTGTCATCAACTTTGGGTTGTGCCCACAGGAAATCCTTGATTTGTCTTCTACTATGAAGATTTCTCAGCTTCTTTTTAAGTTTATCAGTACACAGTGATTTTCATTCTCCTCACATCTTCATTTCTTATTTCCTTTTTAACTCCTCCTGTCTAATTCTTAAAATAATTCTGAGAGTCCCCACACTTAAATTCATTTTTTTCTTTCTCTCTGAATTCAGTTCTTATTAGAAGCTCTCTAAATAAAACACAGGTCCTTTTTCCCTCTAACTCTGGCCCAGATGGAAAGTCCTGGTGCAATTTCAGAAATCTCAGGGATTTAGTACCTGAAATACTAATTATCTTATTAAAGAATTACTATATTGCCTTACAAAGTATCCATTGTCTCCCACAGAAATATTAAAATACACAAAAAAATTCCACCTGTGTCTTAAACCATAATCACTTTTTAGAGAAAAGATTAATTCTATGCAGTTTGTTCTTATGTCTGTATTTCAGTATTTGCTTCTAAAGCACATGAAGATAATCTAGAGCACACAATAGTCTATTCCAGGCCAAAGGAAAGCTAAGTACTTTAGGAATAAATGTTTGAGAATCATTTTAATCTAGCAAATGAAAATCATTTCTTTATAGACAAGTGTTTTCTGCTGTTTTATCTGGGAAACACCTATAATGACTGTTAATAAATATAATTAGGAATAGATAAAATAAATATGCTCATCACTAAAAACTCAAATTGGAAAACAGGCATGAAATAGAAACTGAGCACGAGTACTGACCAAATTGTTTTTCTGACCAATATCGTCTAATGACTGCTGTAATTTATGTTCTGCTTGATTTTTTTTCCCAAGTCATTAGCTTTATTGAGACATGCTACAGCAGAGGAAAGCTTTTCAGCTTGATTTTTAAAACTTCTATTTTGGGTATGAAAAATGTTTTCATGCAAGGTAAATCACATTTAAATGATCTCAGGAACTTCAAATTCCTTTGTCAGGACTCAGTCATTATTATGATTCTTAGCCAGAAATCACATTCTAAGTGTGTAGGATTTTGAGATGAAGCTATCTTTCTTTAATAATAATAATTTAACAATTAAAGCTATCCCTTATTGAATGCTTATTATTTGCCAGGCAATCTAAGTGTTTTATACATTTTTATCTTTCTACTAAATTGAGTGAAATGCAAGGCTTTGTACCTAGTAGAAGAATTACATAAATATAGAAGTATTTTATATAAACTAACAGCTACCCTTTTCTTTCTCCTATCTCCAGGGGTTTTTGAGGCAGTGGTGGTGGTGGTTTTTCTTCATAAGTGTATTACAGTAATACTACTTGAGAATCTGGAGTTTAATAGAATTTCAGCTGCATATAGTCGTCAGTGAAGTAGAAAGAAGTAACGGAAGTTGAAGGGCAATTGCTATTTGATGTCAGAATAAAAGAATTATTAACCTTCTGTAATTAAGTTCAATTTTTTTGAGATGGGGGTCTAACTATATTGCCCAGGCTGGTCTCAAACTCCTGGCCTCAAGCAGTTTTCCCACCTCAGCCTCCTGAGTAGCTGGGGTTGCAGGTGTATGTCACAACGCCACACTCAAGCTCAATTATTTTTACCTGACTTCTGACTACACAGGCACAGAAAATCATTACAACCTGAGACGGGTCTAGATTAAGTACAGATAATCCTTTATTATTCATTTTGGAGAATGTGTCTTAATTATATCAAAAAGCATTGTTAATGTAGGTCAGATAATAAAACATGGAAATAACTACAGAAATCTCTTCCTTCTCATTTATGTTGATATTAATGAGCCTATATCTTAGTCCTCCCATAATTGATAATTGATCAAAATAGGATAACCACTTACTTCAATATGATAGAAGGCATTGGAATTTCAAAAAACTGTTCTCGAATGGGCACAAAAGGCAAGAGGCCAGTGAAGAAAAGGCCAAGAATGAGCAGAACACGTTGTAGACTGAAGAGTATAGGAATATCTGAATTCTAAAAGACACAAACAATATTACATGTTACTTTACAACTGCTCAAATGAAGATGATTATTTCACAATGCTCAAATTTTGCCAAGACTATATCTTGACATCTATTATAAGCATTCCCTGAATTATCAATATCCATTGAGAAACACACCACACTTAAAAATGGCTAGTTCTTGACAAATGGGTCAAGATCTACCTTGGAGTCTTATAGTGTAATTAATCGATGTTACTAAAGCTTCTCTATTCCCTTCTCTCTGCTTTTGCAACACTGCTTCTGTCTGTTGGTTATAGTATTTACAATTAGAAACTAAACATACCAGAATAATGGAACGAAATGAAGAAATGAATATATAAGATATTCGGTAACCTTACTTTTGTTTTAAAAATATATAGCTATACATATGTGTATCCATAGATATATATATCAAGACTATTGCAAATATATTATCTTTCAGCTAAGTTAAGAATCAGATATAAAATATAAATAAGATTTTAGGCCAGGAGCAGTGGCTCAAGTCTGTAATCCCAACACTTTGGAAGGTTAAGGCAGGAGGATCACTTGAGCCCAGGAGTTCGAGGTTGCAGCGAGCTATGATTGCACCACTGTACTTCAGCCTGGGTGACAGAGCGAGATCTTGTCTCCGAATTTGAAAAAAAAAGGATTTTGTAAGCTAGTCCAAGAATCTAACCACCATTTTAAGTTTCTATTGGAAAATGTACTCAAGGTCCCAAAACTTAAAATGCAAACTGTATATATTATATATATTTTTAATTGTGCTAAAATACACATAACATAATTTATCACCTGAATGATTTTTAAGTGTATAATTCAGTGGTTTTAAGTATATTCACATTGTTGTGTAAAGAGCCTCCAGAAGTCTTTTCATCTTGCAAAGCTGAAACTCCATACCATTGAACAACTTCCCATTCCCCCCTTCCTCTTCCCTCTCCTACATTTAAAAAAAAAACCAAAAATTATGGTTAAATTGAATTTTTCTATAAAAAGTAATATATTAAAAATCATGCGAAGAGTAATTTATTTTAAATAATTAGCTATAAATTACCTACTTTTTATTTTAAAAAAACAGTAAATAAGTTTGAGAATTTATTTTGCCCCTTTGTTTACATGGTGCTTTGTAATGTCTTTGGCTTATTTGTATACAGGTTTTTCAGCTGTAACACGATATACTAGTCCCTGAAAAACCTTGAGTTGTGCAAATTCATACACTAAGGATAACAGAGCTTATGAGAAAAACAGGGTTGGGGCTGACTCTCAAAACTTATGCAACTTTGGAACCAGACAACTAAAAACAATAATTGGTACTTCTGGAGAGCCATGCAAGGCTGCCGGTGAGAGGTGGAGGGACAGCATGCTGGCAAATGTTTAACAACTAGCTGTACCCCATCTTTTTTTTTGGAGATACAGGGTCTCACACCATGTTGCCCAGGATGACTTGAACTCCTAGGATCAAGAGATCCTCCTACTCAGCCTCCCGAGTAGCTGGAACTACAGGTACATGCCACCACACCCGGCTTATAACACATATTTTTTAAATCAGAATTTTGGATGGGATTTGAATTATGTTTACTGTTCAGGAAATTCTAATCTACAGCCAAGCTTCAGTAAGAAGAAGTGCTACATTTTCCCATCACCAATGTGTGTCCCGGATTCCTTTTATTTTTATATTTTGAGTTTCTAGCATCCGGCAATTAAAGGGCAAATGTGAAATTCTTATAAATCATGCTTAAAGAATTGCAAAAAATGTATCACTTAATTATACAGCATGTTGGTAATTTGAACAACAAATTTTATTGAGACATTTTTACCAAGATGTTTGAAAACTGCTGCTGCAAGGTTTTTGGAGTTTTTAAATTCTAAAATTACAAAGCCAGAGGTTTCTGGAAAAATATGCAAATCAAGGGAAAGTTCTGTGATTGTGGGCCAAAAGGGAGATTTTATTTTGAAATAATTATAGACTCAAAGAAAGTTGCAAAAATAGTAGAGTCCAATGTACCCTTCACCCAGCTTCCCCGAAATGTGATATCTTATGTAACTGTAGCACAGTATCAAAACCAGGAATTGACATCGGTACATTACTATTAATTAGACTACAGATCTTCTTCAGTTTTCATCATTTTTTAAAACTGCATTCATTTATGTGTGTGTGTGTGTGTGTGTGTGTGTGTGTGTGTGTAGTTCTATGCAATTTTAACCCACATATAGATTACCACAAACAAGATACAGAACTGTTTCATCACCACACAACTCCCTCGTGCTATCTTTTTATATTTGTTCCCACTCTGTACCACAACCTAAATCTCTGTCCCCTGGCAGCCACAAATCTGCTCTCCACGTCTATACTTTTGAGAATGTTACATAAATGGAATCATATAGTATGCAACAGTTTGAGGTTGAATTTTTTTCACTAAGCATAATGCCTCTGAGGACCATCCAGGTTGTTGCATGTATCATAGTTCATTCCATTTTGTGCTGAATAGTATTCCATGGTGTGGAGATGCCCGAGTTTGTTCAGCTGTTTATTTATTGAAGGACGTTTGGGTTGTTTGCAGGATGTTGCTTTTATGAATAAAGTTACTATAAACATTCATGTACAGGTCTTTGTGTACATAAGTTTTCATTTTTCTGGAATAAATGCCCAAGATGAGATTGCTGGCTCATATGGTACGTGTATGTTTAGTTTTATAAGAAACTACCCAACTATTTAAGAGCGTGGCTGTAGTATTTACGTTTCTACCAGCAGTCTAGAAGAGATCTAGTTTCTCTGCATCCTTTCTACCAGCATTTGCTATTATCACTATTTTTTATTTGAAAATTTTTTTGATGATGTAAAAAGATCAGCAGGCCTCAAGTACATTACCTCCCTTGCAATAACATCTGAAAATACCATCAGACAATGATTATTTATGGAAAAGTCTTAGTTTTAAGTATTTAGGAATCTAAAGCCACTCAGCCCAGTAATTGCTCTGTTCTCTCCTTTATACACAAGCTGCCTTAGGATCACACAGACCCCACTACACATAAAACTTTCTGGCCTCAATTGTATTTTGAATTGTAATGGTGCTGACTTTGCATGTTTTTGTCTTCTCTGCTAGCAAGGAAGGCCCTCCCAAGGAGTGCTTTGTATTTGAGAATTGCTACTTACATCATATTTCTTCTGCACTATCACTTGCATTCTAAAAAGTCTTCAGTGCTCAAGATTTTTAAAAATTTTAATTTCAAACTCTCTTAGCTGACTATATCTAAACTTGCTTATGAAGGTTTAGAATATCATTTCAAAATATATCAAATTAATTTTTTATAGACATATTTTCTTCAACCAGAAAATTTTCAGTGGGTAGATGGCCCTGCTTTTATATACTACCTGATAATCATTACCTTGGCTTAATTTGATTAAGTCTGTTTGTGGGGTAGGTTAAAAAGAAGCTAAAGCTAAATAGTTGAAGGACTGAATACTTTCTTTAATTCAAAATTACACAAAAAATTACAATTACCCAACAAAAGACAGTCATTAAAAGATAGGAATCATATTTTGTCCTATAATGCACATGATAAAATATTGGTGAACAATTAATATTAGTATGTGAAAATAATAATTCTGTGAACTAGTACAACTACATTGAACTTAAATTGCAAGGTCCAAATCTATTACCACTGCTATATTAATAATAGTAAACTTCTGGCTAGTTGCTTCCACCCAGTACCATCTGTCTCTGTATGAAGGCTATCACATAAGAAAATTTTAAAAAATTATTGTTGTAAGAAACTTATCATTTATAGAAACACAAGAACAACAAAGAGAGATAATTCTGTACAATTTTTGAAGCTTACCTCTTTGTAGCACTTTTCTACAATTTCATAACTGGCATTACCCCACACTGTTATGTGTTCTCGTTTATACTGCTTCACCAACTCTGAAACCTACATGTGAAAATTCAAAATTTTATGCATGTGCCTATTTGTAAATCCACTAACAACATTTCACTTAAAAATTGATTATGATTGACTATCTGCCAATGTATGGTAGAAAATTTTAGAAGGACCAATATACAAATTCAGACTATTTTAAAAAATACAAAAATTATTTATATTTTACCATTATATAATTTGTTTAATAGAATACAATGATTTAGTAATTTGACATAAACTAACCACAAATGAAACAAGCTAAACTAGAAGTTAATTATATAAACACCAGAATGATTGGCTCATAGGAGCTTACTTTTATCCATGACTGAGACATGCCAACTCCATCTGAAAATAGGCTCTCCTACAGTAAAGTGATCTCTTCTATCAGGGCATTATTTAAAACAATGCTGATGCCTAGAGTATCACATTTCCTTGACCACTACCAATCTATGCAGTCACCTACTCTAACCTTATTTAGTTTGTGAAATCGGATGCAACACCCCCAGAGGAGGTAATGCCTTGAGTACCTTCTTAATCAGCACATTGTTGTTGACTTTGATATCGATGTTAATGGGAGTGTTAGGAAAGGCCTCAAAAACTTCCTTCAGTAATGGAATTCGGTTATCTTTTCCTTCACATTGGCATGCTGAGAAAGCAAGATTTTTAAATGCATTTTTAAAAGATAATTTTACTTTTTTGATGATTAGAAAAGTTATAGTACGGTATTCATCAAAAGATATTTACAAAGTAAGGAAAAGTATAAAGAAGAAAAAAAATCATGTAAAATCCAACAACTTAGATATAATCATTAGGACCATTTGTTGTACTTTCTCTACTCTTTTTTCCTATGCATAAATCAATATAGTAATGATATAGTGTGCCTACAGATTTTAACATAATCTTTTTACATAAAAACAAATATTTTCATATTGGCATACTGTATTTATAATTTTGATTTGAATTTTATTAACTAATTCTTTAAATTTTGAGATAACTATAGATTCACAGCAGTTGTAAGAAATAATACAGAGAGATATATGCACACTTTATCCAGATTTCCCAATAGTAAACCTCTTGCAAAACTACACTACATGCCCTCTTGTTACCATAGGGGGGGTCCATCGGTTTGTTGTCTATGGTAAATGTATCTATCTTGCTTTTGCTGTGTGAACCTATATCTCGCTCTTACTCTGTACACCTATGTTGTTCTTCCTCAATAAACTTCGTTTCACATTTGCCTCGCTTTTGGTGTGTCTGGTCATTCTTCAGCCAAGAGCACACCAAGACCTGAGAACAGAACAGACTACGACTACAACCTGACACAATTTGTTTACATATATTCAAGTTTGGGTTGTTTCCTATTTTTTTTTTTTTTTTTTT
>NW_012148452.1:2052895-2054095 GCF_000956105.1 Propithecus coquereli
ATTCGATTTCCATTTTCTTTTTTTTCTTGAGACAGAGTCTTACTCTGTCGCCCTGGGTGGAGTGCAGTGGTGTCATTGTAGCTCACAGCAACCTCAAACTCCTGGGTTCAAGCGATCCTCCTGCCTCAGCCTCTCAAGTAGCTGGGACACCCAGTTAAATCAATAGATCCTTGACACTTATCCAAGACTTCAACTATATGCAAACCATACCAAGGTATATATATTTGAATCATTCAAAATGTGAGGATGACTTGTGATAATGAGGGGACGTATACCTGCTTAGCACCTGTGTTGCAAGGTGATATATTTCCATTCTAACATGCAGTAACTAATAAATTAGGTCTAGGGACATGTTTCTTTGTGAGAAATGTTCCCTCTAAAGAAAGAAAATTGCTAAGAGGAGAGGACTAGAAAATGGTTTATTTGACCGATAGAAGTCTCTTCAATCATTTAAAATATGGAGCAGCTAAATGAAAGAATAAATGTTATAGATTGAACCAGAAAAGTTCTGAAAGGAGTCCTCCTTCCCATTTATTATGATTTATTATTATATTTTTGATGGGTGACTACTGTAAGTTATAGTAATATTCTAGAATTTGAAGCTTTAGAAGTACAATGTATCCCTAATAATATCAGGGTTTCTTGTAACTACTACGCAGGTTTAAATTAACTGCATATGAATTTAAATAGAATGAACCAGTTAAATCTTTGGACCTGATCATGTCAGGGTCAGATGACTATCAAGGTTTCAGATTTGGACAAGCTTAGAGCCAGTACTTTTAGCAAGAACTTACTGTGACAAGAGAACACACACGTGCTTCTCATCATAAATGTTTAAGCCACAAATGATAAATATTACCTCTTTGAAATGTCACATCCAGTTTGCCAAGGTAAGGTGGAAGCTCCTTTAAAAGATATGATTGAAAAAAGTTAGCTTTCAAAACACAAGAAGTATTTTAGTGTCTTATATTAAGGCATAAAGTGAAGATTTGCTTCTTCAAAATAAAAAGAACAGAACACCACATATGTTTACCTAGGGCACCCTTTAGTAGAACATTCCCAACAGCAAATTAACCATATAATTATTTATTTATACCACTTTACTATTTAATTTAGACCTTTTCTCAATAATACACAAAGATTTCAGTAGAAAATGTCAAGAATAGAAAAATTCAATGAAAAGAAAAATAATAATTAAAT
>NW_012148452.1:2065330-2069715 GCF_000956105.1 Propithecus coquereli
GCTAGGATTACATGAGCCACCACGCCCGGCCTCCTATTTTTAATTATTATAAAAATGTAGTTATTTATACTTTTCATGATAATTAAAAACAGGAAACAACCCAAACCTGAGAACATACTATGAAGGTTGCAGATACCAGCATGAAATCACTTTTGTCAGACCCATACAAAGATAGCTAGGAAGCCACAAAGAGAAGGCTCATATCTAAGAGAAGAACTCATACATGTTTGAGATAAGAACTGTTTCCAAGGACTTTTTAAAAACCCATAAGAAAGCCTTTCACATCCTTCATGCATCTTCTGCTTTGGCAAGGTATATCACTAAACATTCTTTAGGAATGCAGTAATTCACGTAAGATGCCTTGCCCAGTAATGGCATCTCCACTAATGTACTGACAACTCTGGCTTTGACCTTCTAGAACCAATGAACACTGCTTCTAAGCAGCTTATGTGAACCATTCCCTTTTTGCTAATAAAAGCTTCTTTTTACCCTTCCCTCATGCAATGCACTGTTGGCTTGGCATTTCATGCATTCTGTATTATAATACTTATTTCTCATTCTCAAGTAAACTCAATGTATTTGGAGATAATTTTCTCTAGTGCATTTTTTTAGGTTGACAATACATATAATAAAAAAATGTTAAAAAAAACTACAGTATAATATTACAACCATGATATTGACATTGACACAATCTACTAATCTTATTCTACTACGAATTTAAAAGGTTTCAAAATACTGCGTTGAGTAGCTACACACTAATTTAATTATTTTAATTTAATCATGTCCCTACTAGTGGATACTGAGATTGTTTCTAAAGTTCTGCTATATCATCACTGAATTTTTCAGAGATTGAGAATAATATTCAGGCAAGGGAAGTACAAACTAATTCAGTGATGTGTTGAAGATTTATATTGATGCAGTTATTCAATGAAAATTAGAGTAATGAAAAATTAGGAGATTTTAATCAACCTTTATACTTCCTGAGGATTATTTTCTTTACTCTTTCTCTAGTCCCTTTTGACTCTGATCATTTATATAATTTACTAAACATCCTATAAAACTACTGTAAAAATTTCTCCTTCTATCTGAAACTTCAATTCCACAAATCTGCAAATAACCAAATGGTGAAAAATCCTTTATTCCATTGTATTGTATGAGAAGTCAAAACAAAGATGTATAGATGCATATCAAAAATGTAAATTAAATCCATGTCAGAAAATTAAATTATTTATAAGAACTCATGGGAAAAGCAGCATGTAAATGAAAAGAAAAGGAAAAATCTGTTACTGTACTTGTAATTCTCATGGGATTCTGGGTCATTATGACGGGACTGTAAATTACTTGGTTCTGCTTTCTTTGACCCAGAGTAAGCACATGATCAGTCTGAGACCCTTTTTTTCTTTTTTGTTTTTAAGACAGAGTCTCGTCCTGTTGCCTGGGCTAGAGTGCCATGGTGTCAGCCTAGCTCACAGCAACCTCAAACTCCTGGGCTCAGGTGACCCCCCTGCCTCAGTGTCCTGAGTAGCTGGGACTATAGGTGGGTGCCACCATGCCCAGCTAATTTTTTCTATTTTTATTGGAGACTGGGTCTCCTTCTTGCTCAGGCTGGTGTTGAACTCTTGACCTTATGCGATCCTCCCGCCTCGGCCAGAGTGCTAGGATTATGGGCATGAGCCACTGCACCTGGCCTGAGACCCTTTTAAGGATAACAATATGGACACTGGGAGAGAAGGTCTGCTAAAATCCTCAGCTGAATGAATCATGCACATGCTGCCAAGAGTCTATCTCTATGTGGAAAAGGTGTCCTTGAGAACAAAGCTAACACAGATGAAAGCAGAACCAAGAAATAGAGATAGAGACCAATTATTACTTGAGCAACTGGAACCAATCATGTCTGAAGGCATATAACTCCTGGGCTTTCTAATCATGAGAAACATGATTAGACTTTTTTTTGCTTAAACTATCGTGGGATGGGTGTCTAGCACTTATAACTGAAAGAGTTTAAACTTATCAAAGACTATATAATTTAAAAATTATAGATAAAAAATGTTTAACTAAAATATAAAATAAAATAAAAATTAAGTATACAGTGGACAGCTATTGTTTTTACCTACCCAGCATTCTTCCTCCCCTCAGAAAACTGCACCTCCTTTATTCCACATTGTTCTGATGGGGCTGTCAATCTTAGTACCCACTCCCCACTCACCCTTAGGGGTGGGCATATGACCATAATAGCCCCATCTCTTTGTTTTAAGATGGCCACATGACCCAGGCTGGGCCAAGCAGCATCTTTATCTGGGACTTTTCTCTTGAAGCTCATAGGGAAGACTGCCTTTTTCCCCTGGAATCATAGTGCAGGCAAATTAAAAAATTAATTTACCAGTCAAAAGAATTGCCATGGCACAATAGCTATTCACACCCAAGTAAGATACATGCAAGGATCAATTTAGAAAAAGGTCAAACAGACAAAACTAACTTTGGAACAGCAAAATAACATGTATAATAATGATAATATTGTATCTAACAGTGAGGCAACAAGGAAATTAAAACATAGGCTAAGAAAAAAATAATGTGCTAAAGTGATATAAATATATATAAGTCAGATGCCTCAGCCAGCATAGAATGTAGAAAAATATTTGGAAAAAGAGAAGTTTGTCCCTGTATTTTTCCAGTTAGAGGATAAACCATTAGGAAATGGTGAACTATGAAAAGGAAAGAGGAAAATAACAGGAAACAGGAAAGATAAGTAAGGAGTATACCATAGGATATGATGAATGATGGAACAGTGGCCCCTATACCATGCTAGAACTTTAAAACTGATAATTATAGTCAACTCTAGATTCTCCAAATTATTTATTTTCCATGAAAAAAAAGAGGCTACTTTTAAATAAGCAGATAATAACAAGTCCTTTGGTTAACACTTTTTTATGTTCCTTCTTTATATTTCCTTTTTAATATAGCCTGTGACACATCAAAGAACCCTTTAAAAGAAAATACTTAATTACTTCTTCAGTAAAGTTGTGAACGACAAAGAGAGCAAGAGGCCCGAAATACGTATTCCTGTAATAGTCTCTCTCTCTAGTATTTAAAGAAAAGTAAGCAAGAGTTTTAAGCGGGGGAATCGCATAGGAGAAACTGAAGAACTTTCTGACTAATCTAAGTTTTTACGCTACTATTTATAGTGTGTTTCTTTGGGGTTTTTTTTCTGTAGAGACAGAGTCTCACTATGTTGCCCAGGATGGTCTTGAGCTCCTAGCCTCAAGCAATCCTCTAGCCTTGGCCTCCCAAAGTGCTAGGATTACAGGCATGAGCTGCCAATCCTGGCCAGCTATTTATTAGTCTATTTCTTTCTTTTTTTTTTTAAACAGAGTCTCACTCTGTTGCCCAGGCTGGAGTGCTGTGACATCAGCCTAGCTCACAGCAACCTCAAACTCCTGGGCTCAAGTGATCCTCCTGTCTCAGCTTCCCAAGTACCTGGGACGACAGGCATGTACCACCATGCTCGGCTAATTTTTTCTATATATTTTTAGTTGTCCAGTTAATTCCTCTCTATTTTTAGTAGAGACGGGGTCTCTCTCTTGCTCAGGCTGGTCTCGAACTCCTGAGCTCAAACAATCCTCCCGCCTCAGCCTCCCAGAGTGTTAGGATTACAGGCGTTAGCCACCATGCCTGGCCTATTAGTCTATTTCAAATGGAGTCAACTTCACATTTGAGGAATAGTCTAAAGTTAATTATGATATGTATTGAATGCATATGAAATGAAAGCTTATTATTCTTTACAGTTGTCTGAAACTTGAGAGTACTTGGCATTGCTATTAATATATCACTTGAGAAGACTGTTCAGATGGACAGGCAATATGCTATATCCGAATACTGGCCTGGTAAGTAGGAGACCTAGTTTCAAGTTCTAGCATTGTCATTTACTTGCATGCGCTTGATCAGGTTAATTTGCATTCGACAGTCTCAAAGGTGTCTTCACATTCAAAAGTTTTACGACTTTATGAGAGAGATATAAAACTAGAAAAAGTTTAAAACATTTTCTTCCTCAAAGGATCTTTTAATCTTTGTGGGGCTTTAGCTTTGCTCAACAAAGGGAAAAATATGAAAAAGTTCACTTCTGAAATTTTCTTAACCTTCACAAGTCCAAAATTGACATAAATATTACAATAGTTTGGCAAGTATAATCCCATAAATTACAGAATGAAAAAAATGTTTCTTCAAATCAACATATTTTAATGATACTTACCTGGAAGGTAAAGTCAAACATACATGAGATTTAAATATCACTTAGAGATAGCTAATTTTAAAATTTTTCTGATTTTTATACGGCTTTCCAAAATTTTCCTATTAATGAGAAATTATTAAAATAATGGCCAATTTTAAAT
>NW_012148452.1:2072667-2075715 GCF_000956105.1 Propithecus coquereli
GGAGTGTGAGGTTGCTGTGAGCTAGGATGACGCCACGGCACTCTAGCCTGGGCAACACAGTGAGACTCTGTCTCAAAAAATAAATAAATAAATAAATAAAGTCTATTTTTTCTTTAAAAGCATGGAAAATGTTTATCATGTGATAAAGTTTTAAAACACAATGTACATAACACATAGTAAGAACACAAATCTAAATAAACCTACAGGGTATAATATACATACAGATAGAACTCTGTTAAAGTAAGTTTTCTTTAGGTGTTAAAATTAGGCATTATTTTTCCTTCCATTTGTCAGCATTTACTATAATAAGCACATAAACTATTATGATCAAGTTTATATATACATTTTTTGTTTGTTTGTTTTTAGAGACAGAGTTTTGCTATGTTGCTCAGGCTGGCCTCGAACTCCTGGCCTCATGGGGTCCTCTTGTCTCAGCTTCCCAAATAGATGGGACTATAGGTATGCGCCACTGTGCCCAGCTATGATCAGATTTTTAAATGGTGCTTTCCTATACTTGAAGACTAAAACTAATACATATCTTTAATCTGAATCAAATAAATTACAGAACACTTCAAGCAAGTTCAACTCCAGTAGTTTGACATCTGAGGACTTTGGCAATTTTTTTTTCTTATTTTTGCCTTCACTTGGCATGGAAGGACTTTGGTAATTTTATTAAAATTATATTTATAAAAATAAGTCTCCATAGATGTATTGGTATATAATATAGATCCTCATTAGAAGTCAGAATAGTTTTTCAAATTTCCTTTGACATTCATTATTTAATCACTATCATTTAAAACAATTATTTATTGAAGCAGTATCTGGCATTCACTGTTTTAAAAATCTTACAGGCCCTAATATCTATTAGATATTAGTTTATCATACATATTTACTTACACAATACTTAAGATCAGAGATGTTTACATTGACCCCAGTTGATCTCTTTAGATTCTCATCATGTGACACTACAACTTGTTCATCTTTTGTGATATGGCAGTCCAATTCTAGCATATCAGTTCCAATTGTAACTGCACTGAAGAAATAAAGAGAAGAATGACATTCTGAAATTTAAGTAAACATTTAGGTTCCATGTATCAGGTATAACAATTCAGAGTTACAAATCCAAAAAAAATCATGTAATACTAAAACATCTCCTGAATACCATCATCTATTATGACTTATTCATGTGAAAATATTCTAAGTGAACTAAGAATAAGGGAATCTTGTTGCCTCCTTTACATAACCAGCTATCCTTAATTCTAACTACCCAATACAATGGAAAGAATACTGGACCAGAAGTCAAGAGATTTGGGCTCAAGTTCCTGCTTTGCTATGAACATGTATAACTTTGGGCAAATAAATTCTCCTCCTGGGGCCCTACATTTCCACATCTATAAAATAAGGATTAAGAAATAAGACAAGGATGCTTATATTTATCATTTTGATTCACTATAGTATTGGAAATTTCAGCAATTAGGCAAGAAAAAAAAGCATTGAAATTAGAAAGGAAGAAGTAAAATTATTTCTGTTCACAGATGACACAATCTTATACAGAGAATATCCTAAAGATTCCACCACAAAACTGTTAGAACTAATAAATGAATTCAAGAAAGTCGCCAGATGCAAAACCAACACACAAAAATCAGGTGCATTTCTATACACTAGAAATGAACAATCTGAAAAGAAAATTAAGAAAATAATTCCATTTATAATCACTTCAAAAAGAATAAAACACTTAGAAATTAACTTAACCAAGGAGACGAAAGACTTGTACAATGAAAACTACAAAACACTGCTGAAATTAAGAAGATATATATATATATATAAGAATATATATAAGATATATATATAAGAAGATATATATTTATATGCAGTTAAAATGTTAATACTACCCAAAGCAATCTACAGATTCAATGCAATTCCTAGCAAAATCCCAATTTTTTTTGCAGAAATGAAAAATCCATCATAAAATTCACACAGATTCTCAGGGACACTGAATAGTCAAAACCTTGAAAAAGAAAACAAAATGGAGGACTCTTACTTCCTGATTTCAAAACTTACTACAAAGCTACGGTAATCAAAACAGTGTGGTACTGGCATAAAGACAGCCATATAGATAAATGGGCATGGTGGCGTGTGCCTGTAGTCCCAAATACTTGGGAGGCTGAGGCAGGAGGATCCCTTGAGTTCAGGAGTTTGAGGTTGCTGTGAGCTAAGCCAATACCATGGCACTCTAGCCCAGGTGACAGAGTAAGACTCTGTCTCAAAAAAAAAAAAAAAAAATTCATTAGGGTAATGCAATCAAAACCACAATGAGCTAACACTTCACACTCACCAGAATGGCTAGTATTGAAAAAAAAAAAAAAAGAGCAAAGCCAGAAAATAACAAGCGTTGGCAGGAATGTAGAGAAATTGGAACCCTATGCATTGTTGATGGGAATATAAAATGGTGCAGCTGTTCTGGAAAATAGTATGGCAGTTTCTCAAAAATTTGATCACAGAATTACTATATGATTCAGCAATTTCACTTCTGCGTATATGTACAAAAGAACTGAAAGCAGGGACTTGAGATATTTGTACAGCCATATTCATAGTAGCATTATTCAGAATAGCCAAAAAGTAGAAATAACCCAAATGTCCATCAACTGATGAATGGATAAACTAAATGTGGTATTGACATGCAACGGAATATAATTCAGCCTTAAAGGAAAGAAATTCTGATACACATTATGACATGGATGTACCCTGAAGACATTATACTAAGTGAAATATGCCAAATACAAAAAGACAAGTATTGCGTGACTTCACTTATAAGAAGTACCTAGCATAGTCAAATACTTAAGAGACAGAAAGTAGAATGGTGGTTACCAGGGGCTGAGGGGAAGGAGAGCTTGAGGAGTTATTGTATAATGGATACAGAGTTTCGGTATGGGACAATGAAAAAGTTCTGGAGATGGATGATGGTTATGGTTATACAACAATGTGAATGTACTTAATATCATTGAACAGTACACTTAAAAATGGTTAAAATGAGCCTGAGTGAGACCC
>NW_012148452.1:2076790-2086401 GCF_000956105.1 Propithecus coquereli
AAAAAAAAAAAAAAAAAAAAAGAACACAGAAACTGGAGCCTGCCTTCAAATCCTGACTCCGCCCCTCACTTGGGCGAGCTATTTAACTTCTTTATGCTTCAGTTTCCTTATCTGCAAAACAGTGATAATACAATATTAGCTCTCCACATCTCCTCCCCCCTTGCAGTTTACACTCCAAGAAGCTCTAGGCTCTCTGTTTATGTTGCCCATCTAACAAAAAAAAAAACCTCTATGCTTTCTTACTACTCCCTCTCCCTGAAATGTCTTTCTTAGGAAAACAATATACAATAAAATAATAGGCAAAAACTTGAATAGGCGTTTCACAAATAAAGATTTCCAAATGGCCAATAAGCATATAAATAGATATTCAACATCAAAAGTCATTAGAAGCCAGGCCTGGTGGCACAAGCATGTAGTCCCAGCTGGGAGGATCTCTTAAGCTCAGAAATTCAAGGTCACATTGAGCTATGATCACACCACTGTACTCTTGCTTGGGTGACAGAGTGAGACTCTGTCTCTAAAAAAAAAACACACACACAAAAAAACAAAACAAAACCACAATGAGATTCCGCTATATTAACAACCAGAATGGCTAAAATTAAAAGGACTGACAACACCAAGTGTCAGCAAAACAGTGGAGCAACTGGAACTCTCATACACTGTTGGTGGGAGTATAAATTGGTATAATTATTTTGGTAGGTGATGTAGGGACCGTTCCTGGGGAAAATTGGCTTAAGCCCAGAGTCAGCGAAACTGGGTGTGCTCTCCTTGGCACCAGAGGTCAATAGGCCTGGGCACGGCCTGTTGACCAAACAGAACTATTCCTCATGACAGATAGCTTTATGACAGATAACCAAGCGCCTGGGGTCTTGCAAACAAGCCAAGGCGTCTCATTGTCCTGCATACGGTAATGAGATAAAAAAGTTAAGATGCAAACGTCTGCTTCCCTTAAGCAATCGTCTGGAAGGAATGAAAATGTGTTTTCCTCAAGGCGCCCAAGATAGTCACATACCAGGAAATAGCTGCCGGACATAGAAAAAGTATATATAAATAAAACTACTGGTGGAATCCCCACTGCAGTCTTGTACGTCTTGTGTGTGTGTCTGTGTGTTTCTTTCTGTGTCCATCCCCCGTTCTGCAATCCGGGCCGCCACAGGTATAAATATACAACTGCCCTGTATCTCAGTAATTCCACTTCTGCTTAAGTACATATCTGAGAGAGATTAGTGCATTTAGCCATCAAAAATCATGTTCATTTTTTTGCAAAATCATGAATAACTCTTATAGATATAAATTGAAAGACAGAAAAACCAGAGACAAAATGTAAATACTATATGATTACATTTATGTTATCAAAAACGGGCAAAATCAATCTATCATAATAAATATTAGAATAATGGTTATCTAGGGGTAAGGGGTAAGTACTGCCTGGGAAAGGTCGCAAGAGTGCTAGAAACATTCTTTTTTTTTTTTTTTTTTTGAGATGATGTTTTGCTATGTCACCCAGGCTGGCCTGGATCCCTCAAGACATCCATCCACCTCAGCCTCCCATGTAACTGGGATTAAAGGCCTGAGCCACAGTGCCCAGCCAGTGCTAGAAATATTCTAAATCTTTATCTGATGGTGGTTACAAAGGTGTATATGTATGTTAAGATTCATTGGGCTATACATTTAGGATGTGTGCACTTTACTGAATGTATATTATATACACCACATCACCACAATAACAAGTTTTAAAAATAGTTTTTCTTCCTCCCCTTATCTGTTTTTACTTGCCTTTGAGTTCTAAGCTTAGAAACCACTACACTTCACAATACCTTACTTACCTTATCCCCCTAGACAAGTTTAGGTTACCCATTTACATATTACCAAATCGCCAACTCTTCCTGCAGCACCCTGTGTTTACTCTATGATAGTACTTACAGCACTGTTTTGAACTCACCTGTTTATCTTCCCCACAACTTGCTCAATTAGATATGAGCTCTTTGAGCAAAGGGTTTGCAAACTCTGTCTTGTTTACAATTGTATTCCTAGTGCCTAAGCACAGGGCCTTACACAGCAGGTACTCCATAAATATTTGTTAAACGTAGAATGAAAAAGAGACAGTTCTCTGTATATGTAAAATGCCTACATAGAACTTTATGTATCAGTTACCATAGATGATATTTCAAGGCTGAAGAAAAACTAAACATGAGTGGGGCAGAGAAAAAGTTTTAAAAAGAAACAATTTTTCTTTTTGAAATTCCAGATGGAAAGAGCAAGAGCTAGGGTGAAAGAAAATATAAAAGTAGATAAATTACAGTTTGTATAATATATTCCCATCGGTCAAATTGTTTCCCAGTGGTTACATATTAGGTCGTATCTCCACGACTAGATATTAAAGTCCCAGAGAGGAAGGGCCTGTGTCTGCTCCACATTTTCTAATATTGATCATGTTGGGCACATTGTAGGTATTCAACACATTTCTAAATTCGTGGAATGAAGCCATGTTTTAGTTATCAACATCTATTAACATTTTAAATTTTAATTAATTATCACCCAATTAGCACCTAAATGTTCATCAATCATAATCCAGATCTATAGTAAGAAGTAGTCATTAACACATAGTCATTTCAAAAAATAAAGTATTCACATGGAATGGCACTGTTGAGGTATATTTGAATGAAAAAAGTAGATATAATTCCACTGATGTAAAAACAAGTTTTCATATATTTTTTTAAATTATTATTATTATTATTTATTTTTGAGACAGAGTCTCTGTCACCCCAGCTAGAATGCAGTGGCATCATCATAGCTCACTGCAACCTCAAACTCCTGGTCTCAAGCAATCCTCCTGCCTCAGCCTCGCAAGTACGTGGGATTACAGGTGAGAACCACCTCACCTGGCTAATTTTTTCTATATTTGATAGAGACAGGGTCTCGCTCTTACTCAGGCTGGTCTCAAACTCCTGAGCTCAAGCAATCCTCCCACCTCAGCCTCCCAGAGTGCTAGGATTACAGGCGTGAGCCACCCAGCCTGGTCAGCAGGACTTTAATAAACACTGAGCAGCCTTTTAAATACACAAGCTCTTGTGATCCTTATTTTGTCTGTGAATCTCCTAAGTGGGGTAAAGGTATCTTCTGTTTTATACTTAAAACACCTAATATAAAAATATTATAAAGTCATGTGTCACTTAATGATGGATATGTTCTGAGAAATGCAACATCATGTGATTTCATCCTTGTGCAAACATCATAGAGTACTTACACAAACCTGGATGAGCAAGAGTTATCCACATTTTCATGTATTTAAAAAAATTATACATATTACTTAAAAAATCTTTCTAAGTATGAAGTTTGCCTCTAGCTATTTCTAGAAATGTTTAGGAATTATTTGAAAAATATTTTTTCTATTTATTATATGTTTATTGTTATTAACAAGCTAATAAAGATTTAGAACAGTAATAAGTATATGTAAGTCAATTTATAAATTATCCTAGTAAATTATCCCAAATTTGATATGTAAATAGCTAGAACATAGTGAGAAAAGAAAAAAGTTTTTATCACTTTGACCTTCAAAAATTTCCATAAATGACAACATGCACCTACTTCAGTTGAAACACCAGATATTTTTATAGCTGAATTTCTGACAAGCTGATGACAAACATGAGAAAAAAGTTAGGGAAGCCAGGGCTTCAACATTTCCTGAAAAAGAAATAAAAACTGCATCTCTAAAAGATGTGAAAAAACTCCACAGAAACAATGCATAACAACTTATAAGAGACCCTATGTTAAAGAATTTATTTTAATCTCATTTATTCTTCACAATATTGAGGTTGTATTATTATTCCCATTTCAAAGATGAGATAATTAGTCATATTAATTAGATACTCTAAAAAATTTATCATGAGAATCAGGTCACTGATTAATTACTTTGTCGGCCAACTTATACTTCCAGCTATTGCTAATACAATTTGTTTCCTCCTCCTACCATTCATGTAAATACCATAGGGATCATATTGTCCTATGGGTATTTACAAAGGCAGCCTGGTTTAATAACCTAGTTTTATTAGCCCTTAAGAACCACATTTTACATACTGAAGGCCTTAGTGACTCTGTGTGTGTCTGTGTAATATAATTCCTTAGTTTTTGGTTCTGTGCTTACTATGGAGGGGGTTCTGTCTCCTTCATCTGTCTTTTGCTAATATTCAGCTTTACTCCTGAATGTCCCATTGCCTATCTCATTCAGTGAGCAACTAGTGAGAGTCTATTCATGTCAGAGCCTGAGCTAGGCATTAGGGATTGAGCTATCAATAAGAAAAGATTCCTGCTTCCAAGGAAATAATAGAAGAGCCATATTCATAAGTTATGGGAGGTGGCATTTGTAAAAGCATTTTATTAAACCACATTAAAGGACATTTCGTAACTTGTGAGATGCAATTATTTTCCATATCACTAATTATTTCTTTAGTCCCACTATAACATAATGAATTAATTTTTCCTACATTGCTGCAGTCTTTTCAATTTCCTAGACAAATTTTGTCTTAATCTGAAACTTTTTTTTTTTTTTTTTTGAGACAAGGTCTCATTCTGTGCCCCAGGCTGGAATGCAGTGGCACAATGATAGCTCATTGTGAACCTGAATTCCTGGGCTCAAGTGATCCTTCCATCTCAGCCTCCCGAGTAGCTAGTACTACAGGTACATGCCACCACACCAAGCTAATCTTTTTAAATTTTTTGTAGAGACAGGGTCTTGCTTTGTCTCCCAGGCTGGTCTGAAACACCTGGCCTCACGTGATACTCACACCTCAGCCTCTCAAAGTGCTATGATTATAGGCGTGAGCCATCATGCTCAGCCATTTCACATTTTTAACATAGCTTCTTCCGTCCTTCAAATGATAGATCTTCTAACCTTGGTATCTTCTGACTTTCTAGTTAATCTTAACCAGGCTTCTGTGGTTAAGACTATAAGATATTTATTAAGATTAAGTTAAGATTATTAAGATAATTTCTCTAGTATCTTCTCATCTTCACCTCCATGTCTTAATTTACATACTTTGTGAAATGTGTATCTAACTATGAACGTAAATAGAATCTAAGTTTTAGCTGGTCATTATATTTTTACTATCTCTCTCTCAACTACTTATCCTATTAAGTACATACCATAGTCAAGCACAGTATTTACCTTTGCTGATTATGTATTTATAATTCTTTAGCTTCTTAATATGTTATCTTGAAAATACTATGTTTAAACAATTTTTTCTTGCTCCTAAAACAAGCATGTTAAAAATAAAACCTTCTAAGTGCCCTAGCAGTTAAACAGTAAAATATTTATAATTTTTTTAAAAGTACAATAAAAAAGTATGTATCGCCCAGCCTCCAAATTTTTTAAAGTTATAGAAAGCTGCCTCATTATAGTTAGAGAAGGTTGTAGCATTTTTCAGTAGTTACTATTTGAATAAAACTGTATAAAAACTGCTAATGATAGGAAATACAATGTATTTAGCAAGTACAAACCATCTAAATTAGATATCCTTTACATATCAAAAAAAATTTTCAAAGGATCAAAATCTTTAAAAATCTTTAAAAAACTGTGATATTTTCAAATGTAACCATCCTTAAAAATACTTACTCAACCTAGTGTTTTAATTTAATAAATAAAAGTAGTTGGTAAAAATTTAACAAAAATATGGAGAAAAACTTATGAAATAATATATTTAAACATAAAGAATGCTAAAATTACTCAGTTATGAGTAGTTTTTTTCCCCAAGTTATACATATTACCTACATCCCAGGTAACAAGTGATATGTGATTACGTGTGTGTGTGTGTGCATCTCAGTAGTAACTGTACATGTAAAATTATATAGCTATATTTAGTCATAGCTAGTTAGTCAGATATACAATCTAAGTAGAGAAAATAACTTAAAGTAATTTAAATTAAAATAGTCAATTTCACACTGTGTGATAGGAGGAAAAATTTTGCATTTTTGAAAGACTTCTGAGATTATAGCCAAAAGGTATCATAATATAGAGCTGGAAGCGTAAGAGACGACAAATACAAGGAAGATAGGACTTAGATGAAACTGGAAATGTGAAGTAGCAGTGCCTTTGGACCTAACAGGAAAAATAATCTCAAAGGTATCTTTGGATGATGAGAAGCAGAACAAAAAGTTAACTCAAATTCTCCTGATTATATACATAAAAATGGCTCAAAAAATATACAAGAAAATATTTTTCTTACTAAATATAGATAGGTAATGTCCTTCTTTGGGTTTACTGTTCACATTCCCTGCTTTATTTTTATTTTTTATTTTTATAATAAAAGCTACTTGTGTGGAACCTGCTTTAGTTTTGAAGGAAAAGAAAACAGTGTTCTCACCATTACCATAGACAGATGATAATCACTGACTCTAAGACAACAAACAAGGTATTAATAAGTGTTCATTCCTGTCTATCCTACTGCTTTTCTGTGAAGTGCTCTAAAAGATATCTATGAAATATGAATAATTTATAAATAGAAATTTAAAAAATTTACTTTATTAAAAAAATAAGATCAACACTCATGAGGCTTCCAAGGTAGAAACCAGATTGCCGGTTCAGGTCTGTACAAAAATTAATGGATACAAAGACACATAATCCTATTCATAAATAGCAGCCAATATAACAGTTGTTTCATTTTCTCTTTCTCTCCAAGACTAATTAGCATTATACACAGTATGTTCCTTGTTACAAATGTCTTCTTTCAGCTTTGGAACTATAGTATCTTTTGATTACCCAAAACTCTGATCTAGTTTTTCGGTAATACAGAAGCCAAACACTCTTTGTAACACTTCAGACTAACTAAATTAAAAAAACAATTTTAATAAAATAGAAACAAACTATCACAAATAGATGCTATATATATATACCATCCTCACTTTGTGAATCATCACTTTAAAGATAAACTGTAAAAGAAAAGGATACTGAAAAAACTCCACAGAAACAATGCATAACAACTTATAAGAGACCCTATGTTAAAGAATTTATTTTAATCTCATTTATTCTTCACAATATTGAGGTTGTATTATTATTCCCATTTCAAAGATGAGATAATTAGTCATATTAATTAGATACTCTAAAAAATTTATCATGAGAATCAGGTCACTGATTAATTACTTTGTCGGCCAACTTATACTTCCAGCTATTGCTAATACAATTTGTTTCCTCCTCCTACCATTCATGTTAATACCATAGGGATCATATTGTCCTACGGGTATTTACAAAGGCAGCCTGGTTTAATAACCTAGTTTTATTAGCCCTTAAGAACCACATTTTACATACTGAAGGCCTTAGTGACTCTGTGTGTGTCTGTGTAATATAATTCCTTAGTTTTTGGTTCTGTGCTTACTATGGAGGGGGTTCTGTCTCCTTCATCTGTCTTTTGCTAATATTCAGCTTTACTCCTGAATGCCCCATTGCCTATCTCATTCAGTGAGCAACTAGTGAGAGTCTATTCATGTCAGAGCCTGAGCTAGGCATTAGGGATTGAGCTATCAATAAGAAAAGATTCCTGCTTCCAAGGAAATAATAGAAGAGCCATATTCATAAGTTATGGGAGGTGGCATTTGTAAAAGCATTTTATTAAACCACATTAAAGGACATTTCGTAACTTGTGAGATGCAATTATTTTCCATATCACTAATTATTTCTTTAGTCCCACTATAACATAATGAATTAATTTTTCCTACATTGCTGCAGTCTTTTCAATTTCCTAGACAAATTTTGTCTTAATCTGAAACTTTTTTTTTTTTTTTTTTGAGACAAGGTCTCATTCTGTGCCCCAGGCTGGAATGCAGTGGCACAATCATAGCTCATTGTGAACCTGAATTCCTGGGCTCAAGTGATCCTTCCATCTCAGCCTCCCGAGTAGCTAGTACTACAGGTACATGCCACCACACCAAGCTAATCTTTTTAAATTTTTTGTAGAGACAGGGTCTTGCTTTGTCTCCCAGGCTGGTCTGAAACACCTGGCCTCACGTGATACTCACACCTCAGCCTCTCAAAGTGCTATGATTATAGGCGTGAGCCATCATGCTCAGCCATTTCACATTTTTAACATAGCTTCTTCCGTCCTTCAAATGATAGATCTTCTAACCTTGGTATCTTCTGACTTTCTAGTTAATCTTAACCAGGCTTCTGTGGTTAAGACTATAAGATATTTATTAAGATTAAGTTAAGATTATTAAGATAATTTCTCTAGTATCTTCTCATCTTCACCTCCATGTCTTAATTTACATACTTTGTGAAATGTGTATCTAACTATGAACGTAAATAGAATCTAAGTTTTAGCTGGTCATTATATTTTTACTATCTCTCTCTCAACTACTTATCCTATTAAGTACATACCATAGTCAAGCACAGTATTTACCTTTGCTGATTATGTATTTATAATTCTTTAGCTTCTTAATATGTTATCTTGAAAATACTATGTTTAAACAATTTTTTCTTGCTCCTAAAACAAGCATGTTAAAAATAAAACCTTCTAAGTGCCCTAGCAGTTAAACAGTAAAATATTTATAATTTTTTTAAAAGTACAATAAAAAAGTATGTATCGCCCAGCCTCCAAATTTTTTAAAGTTATAGAAAGCTGCCTCATTATAGTTAGAGAAGGTTGTAGCATTTTTCAGTAGTTACTATTTGAATAAAACTGTATAAAAACTGCTAATGATAGGAAATACAATGTATTTAGCAAGTACAAACCATCTAAATTAGATATCCTTTACATATCAAAAAAAATTTTCAAAGGATCAAAATCTTTAAAAATCTTTAAAAAACTGTGATATTTTCAAATGTAACCATCCTTAAAAATACTTACTCAACCTAGTGTTTTAATTTAATAAATAAAAGTAGTTGGTAAAAATTTAACAAAAATATGGAGAAAAACTTATGAAATAATATATTTAAACATAAAGAATGCTAAAATTACTCAGTTATGAGTAGTTTTTTTCCCCAAGTTATACATATTACCTACATCCCAGGTAACAAGTGATATGTGATTACGTGTGTGTGTGTGTGCATCTCAGTAGTAACTGTACATGTAAAATTATATAGCTATATTTAGTCATAGCTAGTTAGTCAGATATACAATCTAAGTAGAGAAAATAACTTAAAGTAATTTAAATTAAAATAGTCAATTTCACACTGTGTGATAGGAGGAAAAATTTTGCATTTTTGAAAGACTTCTGAGATTATAGCCAAAAGGTATCATAATATAGAGCTGGAAGCGTAAGAGACGACAAATACAAGGAAGATAGGACTTAGATGAAACTGGAAATGTGAAGTAGCAGTGCCTTTGGACCTAACAGGAAAAATAATCTCAAAGGTATCTTTGGATGATGAGAAGCAGAACAAAAAGTTAACTCAAATTCTCCTGATTATATACATAAAAATGGCTCAAAAAATATACAAGAAAATATTTTTCTTACTAAATATAGATAGGTAATGTCCTTCTTTGGGTTTACTGTTCACATTCCCTGCTTTATTTTTATTTTTTATTTTTATAATAAAAGCTACTTGTGTGGAACCTGCTTTAGTTTTGAAGGAAAAGAAAACAGTGTTCTCACCATTACCATAGACAGATGATAATCACTGA
>NW_012148452.1:2089266-2093559 GCF_000956105.1 Propithecus coquereli
TTTTTTTGAGATGGAGTCTTGCTCTGTTGCCCGGACTAGAGTGCCGTGGCATCAGCCTAGCTCACAGCAACCTCAAACTCCTGGGCTCACACAATCCTTCTGCCTCAGCCTCCCGAGTAGCTGGGACTACAGGCACACGCCACCATGCCCGGCTAATTTTTCCTATATATTTTTAGTTGTCCAGCTAATTCCTTTCTATTTTTAGTAGAGATGGGGTCTCGCTCTTGCTCAGGCTGGTCTCGGCCATTTCTTGGGCCGAGTGTGGTGTATTCCTGGCACTCTGGGAGGCCAAGGCAGGAGGATCACTGGAGCTCAGGAGTTCAAGATCAGCCTTAGCAAGAGTATTTTTAACCTTTCTCTACTCCCTCACACACTCCTTTCTTATGGGAGCAGAAGTGACTGAGGAGAAAGAACTGTCTGTTCATCTGTGATTCAAACCTTCAGAGTTCTCTTAATTTGGAGTGGCTCAACCTCATAAAGAACAAAATTTCTGCTCATTTATGCATAAAGTTTGCCAGGGTAGGCCCTGCCAATGCAAGAAAAAGGCCTCAATTTTAGTGTTAAGTTCAATTTAGAGAGGGTATTGTACAGCCCAAATTCAGCTCTATTAGTAATACAGTTAATATTTTGACTTCCATCTAGCTGATGCCTGCATTTTATTTCTAAACTGATTGCAAACTTGGGAAGGGAAAATAAGCAGTTTTATTTTTTAGGCTTCTCAAATCCCAATGACAAGTACTTTGTCTTAACATCTTTTAGAATATCCCACAAAATGGTGTTAAATAAATATATAAATGTTGGAAATTACATGATATTTGAAATTTGTTTCAAAATAATCTGGGTGAGAAGAATAGGCAAAGATATAGATGAAACAAGATTGGGCATAAACTGATAATTTTATCTGGATGATGGGATCATGGAGCCTTACTACTTTTGTGTATGTGTGAAATGTGCCATAATAAAAAGTTCAAAAGACACTTATTCTTTGAACTTTTTGTTTTGGGGAAATATGTTAAGAAGAAGGTAGGATAGAAATTCAGTACTCTGAAATCAATTTCTCCACAGTTAACATGATTTTTACTACTAATATTTATATTTCAAGCCTGCCTATTTATGTCTTTTATGTCTGCTTTCCATATTAATTTTAATTCACTTAAACCTAACAGCTTAAGCATGCAAACATTGTTAATATCTTTCATCTATTTTATAAGTTTATTAACTTACATAGTCATTACTAAAATATTGAAAGGTGGTTAAGGCATTAATAATTATCAAAAGGCAGATGTGCTTAGCTCTTTATTATTTCATTAAAATCTTTACAACCACCATGAGATATTCACTATCCCTACAAAGAAAACTGGCTAAGGTTACATAGCCAATAAGAGGAACTGAGGTTCAATCACAAGTGGTATAATTTCAAAGCCCATCCTTTTTATCACTAACTATGCTACAGTTTTCATGCTGCTACTCATATAGCACCTTTTATTTCAGCTTTACAGATAAGTTATTCATATCGGCCCTTATTACCATATACTTCTATTTGTTTGTAAAGCTTGAAGATAAATTCCACAGTGATAATCCCCACAAATTAGTTGTTAGATCCATATGGTGAAAATCTGGAGAGTAACTAAGGGACTAATTAAAAAGTATGATATTCCTCTCCAAGGAATTATTTAGTGGTAACTCTTCTCTCATGAAATGGTTTGAATTCCCTTTCTCTTCAATTATCATCAGATAATTCACAGAAACACATTTGCCATTAATTTTCATTTCCGCCAATAAGCAGCTTTCACAATTCCTGGAAATAACAATTTTATTATATTAGCTCAGCAAATAACCATTTTACATATGAACAAATTTTAATTTTTAATTAGTATGAAATGTGAAAGAGAATGAATACCTATCACAGATTTTTACATACTGTCCTAATATATAATAATTTGTTAATAATTCCTCTGCATATGTCCTCCAATCTGCCTCTTCACCAGTTCACATTTTTTACTTCTTTGCGAAAACCTTCTCTGAAAATTCCCAATTCATTTTATTTATTGCTTCACTATATACTTCCCAATTTTTCATTCTATATTAACTTTTCCTTCTTTACGTAGTGCTTCGTAATTACTTTATGATTTGTTAATCTCTCGTAGGACAGGAAAAGTAAAGAAAACATTCTATTTTGTATTTTTTCTTGATTTAAATGCTGTGAAGGAAAGAAATATCTTTCTAGTTTCCTTTTCTTATTCCAAGTGTTTTGCATACCAATAAATGGGTTCAGTAAGACTTGTTTTACAGTTAGACTTCAACCATCACTATCATTAACATCCTTGTATACCTGATGTGTGTGCTTGTGTAATGTTTATGAAACTAATGACAAATATGACAATGTGCATCAGCCACAAAAGAACAATCTTCAAAATTAAGTATTTTCTGATACTGTAAAGGATAGCTTAGTCCAAATAAAACATATCCTCATGTTTAAGTATATGATTCTATCTCAACTCAAAATGGAATTATTCAGTAAATCATGCAATAAAGTTCCTTCTTCATTTCTAAATTTATTTGTTCACTCAACATTTATTGTGTGCCTTGGAAACAGTATATATAACTTATATAAGAGCATAAAGAGCTTGAAAGGACTAGAGATGGTACACACAAAAAGAACATTTCTCAATATGGATTTCCTGGAACACCACAAAATTAGTTTTATATTTCAAAGGAAAAACTAAATAAATTTATATTTGCAGATAAAAGAAAAATATTAAATACATCAATATAACTATTATGTTATCAATGGCCTTTAGAATTGTGTGCCGTATGCAAAAATATTAATAAATCACACAAGAGATCACCTGACGCACAGAAGGATAATAGCCAAACTGTATTTGATATGCAGACAGCATTTACCAACTAACCATCATATGTATGTTGTCTTCATTTACAAATGTTTTTAAATCTGTCATATTTCAATACTTTTTATAGAACAGTATTTAATTTTTCTAAATTTATATAGAGTTTAAAAGTTTAAGATATATATATATCTCCACTGCTAAAAATAAGTACATTTTAAAGTTTGTTTTATTAAGCAGGATAGTACTATTAAATAAATGATAAATTACGCCATTGCTAATAAGCCATCAATAGGAATGAGCAAGCCAGCTTTAAAAAAGTCCTCATTGATAAAGTAAGGAAGAGTTTCCTGATAATATGAGTGAAAGAACAAGAGCTGAAGAGAATCAATACCCTAAGAGGGAACATGTTTCAGGTATAATTGTGGAATGCTGTTATTAAATAACACTTCCAATGACAATTTGAGACTCAAATTGATACCTCAATTTTCTCCTTGAACAACCAATTAAAGTTTAGGGCCCAGAAGCAGCCAAACAGTGTCCAAGAGCAATCCTTACCCTCTAACTGTCACCTGCCAAATCAATCTGTGACAGGATGCCCAGATTGTGAGAGTACCTTACGTGAGACGAAGGGTAAATGACTAGGAGAAAAGGTGGGAATTTGATCAACTTGGATGATGTTGTTCTATTCTTTGGTCACTAGGCCCTAATAAACAGAACTCTAAGAGGCCTACTGCTTAATTCTCTAGCTAACTCAGTGGGCATCTGGAATAAATGTACATACAGTATGATTCCAAATGTAGGAAAATAATTCCTTAAAGAGCATAATTCAAAATGTTAACAGAAGGCCAGGCATGGTGGCTCATGCCAGTAATCCCAGCACTTTGGGACGCCAAGATAGGATAGGATCACTTAAGGCCAGGAGTTCAAGACCAGCCTGGACAATATACCAAGAGACTCCTGACATGTGCCTATAGTTCCTAACTACTCAGGAAGCTAAAGCAGGAAGATCACTGGAGCCCAGGAGTTTGAAGTTACAATGAGCTTTAACTGGGCCACCGCACTGCACTCTGAGCAACAGAGCAAGACCTTGTCTCTTAAAAAAAAAGTTAACAATGAACAGAGATCATCTCCAGATAGTAAAGTTTTAGGAGCTATTTTTTCTTTTTTCATTTTTATGTTTTCCAAATTTTCTATAATGAACATGAGTTAGTTATGCAACTAAAAAATATATAGCACAAAAATATTAATGAAATTCATAATTTCATACAGTAATTAAGAAAATTGGCCGGGCGCGGTGGCTCACGCCTGTAATCCTAGCACTCTGGGAGGCCGAGACGGGCGGATTGTTCGAGCTCAGGAGTTCGAAACCAGTCTGAGCAAGAGCGAGACCCCGTCTCTACTAAAAATAGAAAGAAATTAATCGGACAACTAAAAATATATAGAA
>NW_012148452.1:2093609-2095022 GCF_000956105.1 Propithecus coquereli
CTCTTGCTCAGGCTGGTTTAGAACTCCTGAGCTCAAACAATCCGCCTGCCTCGGCCTCCCAGAGAGCTAGGATTACAGGCGTGAGCCACCGCACCCGGCCCAAGCAATGATTTTTTTTCTTACACTTGTTCGCACATAAGTACTTAACAGTAAAAAAATATGACATAACATTAATACAATGAAAACATAATGTGTTGAGGGTAACTAAGAAGCACAGTAGCATCACCAGAATACCTGTATTGGCTGTAAAATAACAGCAAAGACAAACAACAGTTTTTTTTTTTAGGTGAGAGGAAACATCAGAAACAGTTTGGGGACCAGGAAGTGGGTCCTCTAGGGATGAGGAGGTGTTCTGCTGGGTGGCTTTTTAAAACGTTTCCTTCAGAGTCATATGCCTCATTAACGACAGTTTTTGTCTTAGAGGTCTCTCTTTCATTTTATAAACTGACATGATTTCTTGTTATGAGTGCATGCTGCTCTAGTCCTTCAATAAGCTCATCACACATTTTCATCACGTCGTCTACAGGCACTTTTTCTGCCGTGTTAACAATGACATCTTCATCATCACTGTTACCATGATCATCTACTGTGATCCAAAACCATTTTGACTGTCTCACCATCAGTCAATGAATAAACAACTGAAGAAGCCTCATTATCAATGTTAAAAACTTCTTCAATATCCACCTCTTTCCATTTACTGATGGACTCTGAAGGCATATTTTTTGCATATGTAATAAGGAGGTCAGATATCATTTCTTTCTCACTTGACATATGGAATCCTTAATAGTCACTACCTTGTTTCATCATCACCAAATATAGTTGAAGACCAAAGGTTGTACCAGGCATGCACAATTCTAACTTTAGTCACTGTGTTCTAAGAATTGGCAACAGCACATACAATATCTTTCATGCTAACCTCCTTTTGAAAATCTTGCATATCTCTCAGCTTTGTTAAAAGAAAAGAAAAGAAAGAAAAAAAGAAATCCAGATTCTACACTCACGCCTCTGTCCAGTGCTGCTAGCACACTTTTGAAGAAAGTGTTTTCATATTTACTCTTCATTGATCTATGGATACCCTGGTCACATGGCTGAATTAATGAAGTCACATTTGGGGGAAAGTATATGGCATAAATATTATTTTTTTAAGACAGCCACAGAAGCTGATTATTTTTTATGAGAATTTCAGCTGGAGGATGACCAGAACAGTGGTCAAGGAATAACAAAATCTTGCAGTCATCGATCAGTCCAGCTTCCCGGCAGTGAGCACAAGCCACCGGTACAAAATGTTTGTGAAACCAGTCAGAAAAGATGTCTCTGGTGATCCATCCTTTCTGTTAGCATAATGGACTGGTAAGAAAGTCACTCCTTGAAAACAGCAAAGATGAAAGCTTTTATCTATCACAGCAAGTAAAC
>NW_012148452.1:2102832-2115581 GCF_000956105.1 Propithecus coquereli
GCCACGGCATTCTAGCTCGGGCAACACAGTGAGACTCTGTCTCAAAAAAAAAAAAAAAAAAAAAAATTGCACCAATATGACAAGAGATGTCTTCCAAAATGAAAGGGATTATATTTTGATGGTAATTTACAAGATGCTCCAAAGTTAGTAAGAAATTATTTAAACCAAGAAAAGATATTAGTGCAAACAATCAATTAACATAGGAAACAAAAGTTTTGAAAAAGAAAGGGTATCAGAAATCACTGGCCTGTTTCATTTTAAAGAGGAAACTGAAGTCTGGAGAGTTTAAGTAGCATGCCCAAGGCTACACAGAAGTTTTAACAGCAAGGTTACCAGCCTTAATTCAATTTAAGAGTTAGGATAGTATTGATCTTCTGAGTAAGAAAAGATTTTGAAAAAATAGTCTCCTTCTTTATAGAAGATAGCATTAGGGAAATTCCCACTTAAAAACTGCCCTTTGAAGTATATCAGAGGTGGCAGATCCAGGAAGCAGTACAGTGAAAAGAACACTTGGGTTCTAGTCCAACAATTCCTTAATTTGTCCTCTCAACCTCATCTCTACTTGCATCACCCAAATCTTTAGTGCTCTAGATAGCAGATGCAATTGACTACATCATTGGGACCAGAAGGCATTTACCCAAGAGTTCTGAAGGAAACCATAGTTAAGTCATGATACTACTGTGCAAAGTAAGACAACAGCTGCAGTAAATAGTGAGTATGCTGATAGATTGGCAGATTGCCATTGGGATTCCCAACTATGATAATAGAAATCTGATACTTTGTTAGACCATGGTTTAATTTTCTGGAGGGTAATTTAGCATTATGTATCAAAATGGAAAAATGTAAAATGTGTATATACTTTGGCCCATCAATTCCAGGTCTAGGAGCTAATTCTATAAAGAAAAGTTCACAAATATTAATAAAAAATACATGCACCATAATTATTCATCATTGTTTGTAGGAGTCCTAAATGTCATACAATAAAGGAGAGATTAAGTCCTTCATTTCTACCATGATAATGGAAAACAATGCAGCCATTAAAAATTATAATATAGACTTTCATTTATTGACAGAAAAATAACAGAAAAAATTGTTGAGTAAAAAAACAATTACAGGCTGGTCCAATGGTAGTGGGTTGTCAGAACTTATCAACATTAGTGTCACTAAAGTTGGTATACAACCCCCCACTGCTAAATTTGACTGGCTTTAAAAAAAAAAGAAAAAAGAAGAAGATTACAAACTGGGCTTGATGACATGCGCCTGTAGTCCCAGCTACTCAGGAGGCTGAGGCGGAAGTATCACTTATGCCCCGGAATTCAAGACCAGCCTGGGCAACATAGTGAGACCCTGTCTCAAAAAAAAAAAAAATTACAGAGCAAGATGGATTCTGTGATTGCATTATGTAAAATTGAATATATATCTATATGTGCATGCATTCCTAGAAATGTCTAGAAGGATGTTTGCTAAAATGTTGTGATTAGTAGAGCAATGGAATTTCACATAACTTACTTTTTTTTTTCATAACTTACTTTTAATGTTTGTTTTTTTAAAAAAATTCTTAAACAATAACATATACAATGACCACATATTAGTTTTACAGAAACAACACAGATATGTTGAAAACCAATGTTTTAAATGGGATTATAAACTAGGAAGGCTTTAGAAAATTGCTAGGATAAATAAATAAAGGATAACAATCATTTGATACTCAAACATATAATTTAGTAGAGGAAAAAGAAGTAATTATCAACTGATATTATATAGTTCTCTGTAATATTTGTAATAAAAAGGAACCATGGGATATAATTTACATTTACATTAATTTGCATTTTAGAAATTTTTCTTATAGCTTCTCAAACAGACAGAAAATTATTTTTATTGCTATAAATATGGGCAGGATTTTCAGTATGGAATGGTTTTGGAAAAATATTTAAGTTGTATAGAAGATGATCAATTCTCATATATCAGTTACAAACAAGGAATAGTAATTATCCCTTATATTTATAAAACACTTTAGAGTTTACAAAGAACTGCAATTAACATGATTTTTTTTTTTTAGAAACAGGGTCTCTCTCCGTTGCCCAGGCCGGAGTTCTGGTATGCAGTAGCATGAACTCCTGGGCTCAAGGGATCCTCCTGCCTCAGCCTCCCAAGTAGCTAGGACTACTGAGGCATAGTGCCTGGCTAATTTTTTTTATTTTTTTGTAGAGTCAGGGTCTTGCTATGTTTCCTAGGCTGGACTCAAACTCCTGGCCTCAAGTAATCCTCCTGCCTAGGCCTCCCAAAGCACTGAGATTATAGGTCTGAGCCATGGTGCTGGGCCAACATGATCTTTTTTTTTTTGAGACAGGGTCTTGCTCTGTTGTCCAGACTAGAGTCCAGTGGCATCATCATAGCTCACTGCAACCTTAAACTCCTGGGCTCAAGCAATCCTTCTACCTTAGCCTCCCAAGTAGCTGAGACTACAGGTGTGTGCCACCACATCTGGCTAATTTTTCTATTTTTGATAGAGATGGGGTCTCAATATGTTGCTCAGGCTGATCTCAAACTCCTGAGCTCAAGCGATCCTCCCGCCTCGGCCTCCCAGAGTGCTAGGATTAAAGGCGTGAGCCACCGCGCCCAGCGAGTATTAAAACTTTGAAAATGTCAGTATAGATCTCATTCCTTCTCAATGAACTCAAAGTTTTATTACAAAATATAACTGTATCCACACTTATCTTTCCAAACAATTTCGCAGTTTTCAAAGAGCTTTTTATACACCTGATAGTCATAATAACTCCAGAGGTAAGCAAGGCAAACAGTCCCCATTTTATAGATAAGGAAACTAAGGCTTATTCCCAAGGCTAATCCCTAGATCTAGAATCTGACTCAGGTGCTTTAAATCTTTATCATAATGCTTTTGTAGTAGACATAATATAGTAAACAATAAGAGTTTCAAGTTATACCAATCCAGGTGCATATGTTTATACACAAAGAATGATCAATGTTTTAACATTGGAATGGTCATACATCTGGTTTACAAGAAATATCAGGTATCTGTGGTTAGGGCAATAGAGAATAAGCCCAAATATTAGCAATTTGCACAGAGAGATCAGTGGTTGCTATTATCAGTGTCCAAGACAAAAATTAAAAGTAACCAAGGAGGTAACTCCTTCCTAGTTACCTATGTCTCTTATTTTCCAGAGACTTAGTATTTGTTTTATCTCCTCTATTACTCTGGATTCAACTGTATTACTTGGTGCACATACTCAACAAAAGCACATTAGGCACTGACATATGGGAACTTACCACAATGCTTGCAGGATCATTGTACAGGTAATAGATTTTGAATCTGCAGATATTTAACAAAATTACCATGAAAGGTTCAGTTACATCTTTAAATACACAAATACTGATGTCACATTTACAAATAATGCATGGAAATTTTTATATAAGGTGTGATATTGAAATGAGTTACTATCTAGGGAGAAATACTTCAAAAGTATTTCCAACAGTAAATGAGAATTTGAGATCTAGCTTATCCTGGCTTTGATACTTGCTGAGATGATTTAACACATATTTTTTAACTCTTATAGAGTGCTGTTTTATTTTTTTTTTTTTTGCACCTGTAGCGTGTGCATTTCAAAGATGAACATGTATTTCTTCTAAAATAAAATTTCAATCATTCATAGTGACAGTTTAGATAGCTTTTTGGAGGACCTAGTTTTGTTTTGGTTTGGGGTTTTTAGTAAGCACACCTTTCTTTTTGTAAATCAGCAAACACAACTGTAGTGTGTACTGCCTATCCCCTCAGTAGGACTACTATCATTGAAAATTGCTTCAAGTTGAATGGCAAAAAGTTGAATACTAAAAGTTGGTCCCTGGTTCCAGTGGTTGAAGGCACATTAGTAGTTACATGTCATCCTACAGTTTAATCATATATCTATTAAAACAAATAAACTGAATAAGCAATAACATGGCATTTAGCTGACAACCCTTTAAAACCTTTGATGCTTTCCATGAGTGGTAGACTAGAACAATTATTGAAGTCACTTATTAGAACTGTTTAACTGATAAGATTATACAGATTATACAGAAGAATTACAATGTATTTCTGTGATATTTAAAACCTTATTCCTTGGCCAATACTTGTTTGAAAAGGTGTTATGGCACTAAATAGCTTTAGACTGTAAACTCCTAGAGTTTACCATTTCAAGTATGTATTAAACTATAAATTCCAAGCAATTTTAATCTGGTTTAACATTTATCCCTAAAGAACAGTTAAAATTGATGGAAATATTCCAATTTCAAAAAATTTTATACATCGTGCTTGAAATGCAATGAAGACACATTATTACACAATAATGAAGGCAAAGGTTTGGCCTATCATCTGGAAATTAGAGGGTAGACTACCTAGGCTCCTTTTAGCAAAACACTTTTCCAAAAGAAATTTATCTTTGTTTTCTTTAAACAATTACTGTCCTGTCATAAACTAAATCATCTTTTAGTCTTTTGGAAATCCACGTGTCTTTGCTGGGGTGCAGGGTGGTGCTTAAAACACACACACACACACACACACACACACACACACACACACACACAAACAGGTGCAAGGTTTGCAGCCCTGGGAAGCAGGATGTTCCAGTTCCTGTCCCAGTTCTGCCCAAGCTCTAATTGTGACCTTGGGAAATGTCCCTGTCTTGGGGACTCGGTTTCCCTCTCTTCTCAATTATGAATGCTCGGAGCATGGGGCAGGATCGGTCCCCAGACGTCACAGACACCCGGGCTACAGCCCGCTCCAGGTTCACGCAGATCCTCAGCCCTGCTCGTCGCCCCGGCTCTTTCCATCCGCTCAGCCACGGGCTCGCTCTGAGCAGTCTGTTCCCGGTTCCCCGGTTCTGCACGGCGGGGTACCCTCGGTTCTGCACGGCGCTCCCCCCTTGTGCCTTGCTGCCAGGAAGGGACCTTGCGATCATCCTTCCCTCCGCCGAGAAACGATCCATCTACCCTTCATCCTCGCCCTGGTCTTTCCCGCGTCACAGAACCCCTGACACTGCTGCACTCGAGAGATTCCCCACCGTGGCTGTGACTCGAGACCCCTTTCCTTCCCTCCCCTCAGGAGACCTCCCCTTCACGCCGCCTTCACCTCCGGAGGAGCCCTCTATTCGCACAACCCCATTCTTCCTCAAACTCTCATGTATTTCCATCCGCTGCCTTTTGCAGAGCTCCAAAGGACCCTCAGCTCGACTCGGAAATAAAAAAGCCTCCCCCACCTCCGCCATCGGGTTCTGGGGACCCCTCTCACCTCCGCGGTGAGAGATGTGTTTACTGAGGAATCGCTGCTTCTTTCTCTGGTGCAGCAAGGTCGGGTATTTAAGCAACAAGAATGAGGTCATCAAGTACCCTCCCAGGGTAGAGAGAAGGTAAAAAGCCGCTGTGGAAGACATCTCAGTCACCGTGTGGGAAGCCTCTCCCACCTCAGGGCCCCCTGAACTCCGCTGCGGCGGTCGCAACGGCTGCGGCGGCGGCGGCGGCGTCTGCTCGAGGTCTGCTCGCCCCCAGCCGGTACCGGTGCTGCAGCGCACTTGTAGGCGCCAGCCTACCACGCAGGCGCAGCCGGTCTCTCGCGCCCGAGCAACAAAGGGGCTCCGGCACGCAGGCGCGCTCCGACTCCTGAGAAGGAGCCTCCCGAGGTCCTGTAATGCGCGTTTGTCACCGAGCTTTGTGGTCCGACCCGCCGTGCTTCTAAGAAGCTCCAAACTGAGGAGGAAGCTTGCAAAACTGCTGGTGTCTTTGCCATCGCGCAAGCAGAAAAGGCTATTCAAGGATAGCCTTCGGGAAAGTCTGACATAATTGGAAAATCCACATGAAAAAGGAAAGATTCCAGGGTACGTCTTAGCCCCTACTCTAGGAAATGCAAAGAATTGTTACCGATAGAGGCGTTAAGGCTTGCTAAAACAAGTAATAAACCCCTCCATTTGATAGCCTAGAGAGAATTTTCCCTATTGCCAAACATACCATAAACAGGACTGGTTTATCAGTCAAATATCTGAGCGACCAACCGGCTCCTCTCCTCCCTCCTTTCACCGTGAAAGTGCAATCCCCATGCCTTACACAGGGTAGGCACTGAAGAAATATTTGTTTACCTACAAGTCCATTTAAAATAAGGAAACTTTGGCAATGTTATATCACCTAAAAATCCTAGAAAGACCGGGTGCTAAATTCCAGAAGACCCTACTAGTTTCCCTTTCATTCCACACATTCCAAACTAGGACCATAGTAAGAACCACATTTCAATGCAAAAGAATTAACCCAGGATTGAGGGAGAAAATTTAGCAAGAAGAGCATGTCTCCCACAGAAATAGAAAGCAGACTGATTATTTAAAATCTTGTTATTCTCAACTCTGGCCTTGAGCAAATCACTCAGTCACTTTTCTGTTTCGTTATCTGTAAAGTGGGGAAGTTTTGACTAACTGAAAACTTCCAGCTCTTACATTCTATTAATGATCTTGGTTCCCAAAGATTATAGCTTCCTTTAAGAGGAGAAAAAAAAAATTAGAAGAAGAAAAAGAACTAAGTATAAAATTCCCCAAAACAATCAAATTTTAAAAATGTAAAACGTTTTAAGGAAACTCATGGATGGAAAAATGTTGTCTTCTGTCAGGAATTGAGGAAAGCATCTGGGCTGGGAGTAGCGGCTCATGCCTGTAATGCCAGTGCTTTGGGAGGCCCAGGTGGGAGGATCCCTTGAGCCCAGGAATTTGAGACTAGGCTGGGAGACTAGAAAGACCTGTCTCTACAAAAAATTTAAAAAGGTTAGCTGGGTGTGGTGGCACATACCTGCAGAACCAGCTAAGAGGGAGGCTGAGGCAGAAGGATCACTTGAACCCAGGAATTCGAGTTTACAATAAGCTACGATTGTGCCACTGCACTCCAGCCTGGGCGACAGAGTGAGATCTTGTCTCTTAAAAAAATTGAAAATAAAATAAAATAAGAACTCAACCGTCTTTTATCTTTCCAAAAGGCATTTGTTTTTCCTTAAATGACCTTTATCCCCAGTGGCTTCTAAGAAGTCATTTGTTCTTCCAGCAGTGTCCCTCTGCCCCTCCCCATTCCATATTAAAATAGTATATAAACCCCAAATTCTAGCCACTTCCTTGAGTCACATTTCTTTGTGAACCCTTGTGCATATGTAATTAAATCTGTTTTGTTTCCTTGTTCCTCCTGCTAATGTGTCTTTTGCCAATTTGATTTGTAGGCCGTCAATGATTGAACCTAAGAAGGGTAGAGGAAAAGTTTTCCTCCCTGACACAACTTTTCTGTAAGTTTGATGACTGCTTTTTGTGATGAGCATAGACACATGTATATGATAAATATTACAAGAAAAAAATCTATATAACTAAAAATATTTAATCTTTAAACATAGAGGCACCTGTGGCTTAGTAGAAAGACCCCTGGATTTAGAATCCTTAGACATAGCTGTGTATCATTTACAAGCTGAGTGACTTTAGAAATATCACTTAGCTTAAGCCTCAGTTTCTGCCATCTGCGAAATATGGATAATAGTATTTAACCTCACAGGGCTGTTTTGAGGATCTAATGAAGTCAAATCAAAGCATTAAAAGTATCCTATATAGCTGGGCACAGTGGCTCACACCTGTAATCCTAGCACTCTGGGAGGCCAAGGTGGGAGGATCACTTGAGGTCAGGAGTTTGAGACCAGCCTCAGGAAGAGTGAGACCCCCATCTCTACTAAAAATAGAAAAAATTAGCTGGGAATGGTGGCATACGCCTGTAGTCCCAGCTACTTGGGAGGCTGAGGCAGGAGGATGGCTTGAGCTCAGGAGTTTGAGGTTGCTGTGAGTTAGGCTGACACCACAGCACTCTAGCCCGGGTGACAGAGCAAGACGCTGTCTCAAAAAAAAAAAGTATCCTATTAAATAAAGTATTATGTCAGGAGAAAGAATTGTTTCTTTCTTTAAAATATTACCAACAAATTCAGGAAAAGTGTACAGAATTATTCAAAATAAGTAACTAAACAGAAGCATATATACGTTATTGGAAGCTGAAGGAAAATAACACTAATTAAAAAGCAGGCAAGCTATTGTAGTAGAAAAGCATATTTTTTAAAAAATTGCACCAAGGCTGGGTGCGATGGCTCACGCCTGTAATCCTAGCACTCTGGGAGGCCAAGGCGGGCAGATTGTTTGAGCTTAGGAGTTCAAGACCAGCCTGAGCAAGAGCGAGACCCCGTCTCTACTAAAAATAGAAAGAAATTAATCGGACAACTAAAAATATATAGAAAAAATTAGCTGGGCATGGTGGCGCATGCCTGTAGTCCCAGCTACTCGGGAGGCTGAGGCAGACGGATTGCATGAGCCCAGGAGTTTGAGGTTGCTGTGAGCTAGGATGACGCCACGGCATTCTAGCCCAGGCAACACAGTGAGACTCTGTGTCAAAAAAAAAAAAAAAAAAAAAAAATTGCACCAATATGACAAGAGATGTCTTCCAAAATGAAAGGGATTATATTTTGATGGTAATTTACAAGATGCTCCAAAGTTAGTAAGAAATTATTTAAACCAAGAAAAGATATTAGTGCAAACAATCAATTAACATAGGAAACAAAAGTTTTGAAAAAGAAAGGGTATCAGAAATCACTGGCCTGTTTCATTTTAAAGAGGAAACTGAAGTCTGGAGAGTTTAAGTAGCATGCCCAAGGCTACACAGAAGTTTTAACAGCAAGGTTACCAGCCTTAATTCAATTTAAGAGTTAGGATAGTATTGATCTTCTGAGTAAGAAAAGATTTTGAAAAAATAGTCTCCTTCTTTATAGAAGATAGCATTAGGGAAATTCCCACTTAAAAACTGCCCTTTGAAGTATATCAGAGGTGGCAGATCCAGGAAGCAGTACAGTGAAAAGAACACTTGGGTTCTAGTCCAACAATTCCTTAATTTGTCCTCTCAACCTCATCTCTACTTGCATCACCCAAATCTTTAGTGCTCTAGATAGCAGATGCAATTGACTACATCATTGGGACCAGAAGGCATTTACCCAAGAGTTCTGAAGGAAACCATAGTTAAGTCATGATACTACTGTGCAAAGTAAGACAACAGCTGCAGTAAATAGTGAGTATGCTGATAGATTGGCAGATTGCCATTGGGATTCCCAACTATGATAATAGAAATCTGATACTTTGTTAGACCATGGTTTAATTTTCTGGAGGGTAATTTAGCATTATGTATCAAAATGGAAAAATGTAAAATGTGTATATACTTTGGCCCATCAATTCCAGGTCTAGGAGCTAATTCTATAAAGAAAAGTTCACAAATATTAATAAAAAATACATGCACCATAATTATTCATCATTGTTTGTAGGAGTCCTAAATGTCATACAATAAAGGAGAGATTAAGTCCTTCATTTCTACCATGATAATGGAAAACAATGCAGCCATTAAAAATTATAATATAGACTTTCATTTATTGACAGAAAAATAACAGAAAAAATTGTTGAGTAAAAAAACAATTACAGGCTGGTCCAATGGTAGTGGGTTGTCAGAACTTATCAACATTAGTGTCACTAAAGTTGGTATACAACCCCCCACTGCTAAATTTGACTGGCTTTAAAAAAAAAAGAAAAAAGAAGAAGATTACAAACTGGGCTTGATGACATGCGCCTGTAGTCCCAGCTACTCAGGAGGCTGAGGCGGAAGTATCACTTATGCCCCGGAATTCAAGACCAGCCTGGGCAACATAGTGAGACCCTGTCTCAAAAAAAAAAAAAATTACAGAGCAAGATGGATTCTGTGATTGCATTATGTAAAATTGAATATATATCTATATGTGCATGCATTCCTAGAAATGTCTAGAAGGATGTTTGCTAAAATGTTGTGATTAGTAGAGCAATGGAATTTCACATAACTTACTTTTTTTTTTCATAACTTACTTTTAATGTTTGTTTTTTTAAAAAAATTCTTAAACAATAACATATACAATGACCACATATTAGTTTTACAGAAACAACACAGATATGTTGAAAACCAATGTTTTAAATGGGATTATAAACTAGGAAGGCTTTAGAAAATTGCTAGGATAAATAAATAAAGGATAACAATCATTTGATACTCAAACATATAATTTAGTAGAGGAAAAAGAAGTAATTATCAACTGATATTATATAGTTCTCTGTAATATTTGTAATAAAAAGGAACCATGGGATATAATTTACATTTACATTAATTTGCATTTTAGAAATTTTTCTTATAGCTTCTCAAACAGACAGAAAATTATTTTTATTGCTATAAATATGGGCAGGATTTTCAGTATGGAATGGTTTTGGAAAAATATTTAAGTTGTATAGAAGATGATCAATTCTCATATATCAGTTACAAACAAGGAATAGTAATTATCCCTTATATTTATAAAACACTTTAGAGTTTACAAAGAACTGCAATTAACATGATTTTTTTTTTTTAGAAACAGGGTCTCTCTCCGTTGCCCAGGCCGGAGTTCTGGTATGCAGTAGCATGAACTCCTGGGCTCAAGGGATCCTCCTGCCTCAGCCTCCCAAGTAGCTAGGACTACTGAGGCATAGTGCCTGGCTAATTTTTTTTATTTTTTTGTAGAGTCAGGGTCTTGCTATGTTTCCTAGGCTGGACTCAAACTCCTGGCCTCAAGTAATCCTCCTGCCTAGGCCTCCCAAAGCACTGAGATTATAGGTCTGAGCCATGGTGCTGGGCCAACATGATCTTTTTTTTTTTGAGACAGGGTCTTGCTCTGTTGTCCAGACTAGAGTCCAGTGGCATCATCATAGCTCACTGCAACCTTAAACTCCTGGGCTCAAGCAATCCTTCTACCTTAGCCTCCCAAGTAGCTGAGACTACAGGTGTGTGCCACCACATCTGGCTAATTTTTCTATTTTTGATAGAGATGGGGTCTCAATATGTTGCTCAGGCTGATCTCAAACTCCTGGCCTCAAGTGATCCTCCCACCTCGGCCTCCAAAAGTGCTAGGATTATAGGCATGATCCACTGTGCCCAGCCCCAACACATTTTACATGTTTGAACCTTGGTTATCCTTTGATGTGGGTAGGGGAGTTATTCTCCCCATTTTACAGTTCAATAAGTTGAAGCTTTAAGTAGAATGTAATGTCCATAATGTTAGGAGTTGCAGTAGGCTATTTCCTCAAGATATCAACCTAGAGAGCTATTGTGGAGGAGCCAAGATGGTGGACAAGAAAAGCCACCAGTCAGAGTGTCTCTGCAAAAAAGACAGATTTCAGAAGAAAGTGAAAAAAATAAACTAGCAGAAAAACATAGATCCGATGAGGGTCGGAAGGAAGGGTGCCTGAAACTACAGGAGACTCCACAGGAAGACGTTGTAGAGGAGAACTGGAAGGAAAAAGGTCCCCGAGAGGCTTGGAGACCAGTGACAAGGGTAGGTGGAGCAGATAACTTTCCCCTCCCTTCCATCTCGGACTGTTGGTGGGCTCCTGAGCGGTTGGAGAGACCTGCCGACACCAGCCCAGAGATGGCTGCCGCCAGTGAGTGCTAGCCTCTTGCAGACATGGTGCCGGGCTCCCAGCTCCCTCGGGGCACCTGCCCAGGCGCAGACCCGCGCGAGCCTATTGGCAGACGCCACATTGCTCCATTCACTCCTTCCCCTTTCCTACCCATGGGTGCCCAGAGAGACAATTTGGCCATCACACGGAGGCACCTCGAAGGAACGGGACCTTTCCTTTTGGAGCCCTACAGCAGTCTGAGGGGTACTCAGACTGTGAGCTCCCTACCCGCCAGCCCTCCCAGGTAATGCTTGCCTGGTAACTCCAGGAGAGCGGGGCAAATCCCAAAGTGAAGTGAAATCAATCCAGCTTTGGCACCCTGTAGGTGATTTGAGACTAGCACCCCTTGCCCTGGAAGGGTCAGGGATTGATCTCCAGGGCCAAGGGGACAGGCCTGCAGACCAGACCCTGTACACCCAGGTCACGATTGCACTGCCCTGGCGCACAGAAGGCATATCTGTGAAAGAGCCTACTGAGGAGTGTGTGCCTTCAGGGGCAGATCAGCATGCCTGAATGGCAACCCTCCTCCCAAGAGGGCTGTGCACCCAGCTCAGGCTGTGATCCTGGGCAGGGAATCTCCCAGCCCACGTCACAGCCAGGGGAGATCCATTGGCCTGAGGTCCTGCCTACTGGAAGAGGCTTGGGAGAAACCACTGAATAGGGGAGGGTGGAAAGGAGCGAGACCTGCTCCACAGTGCAGGTCTCAGAGAGCCCCACCCGCCCCCACAGACTTTTCAGCTGAGTGGAGCCATTTCGGCCACCCTCCCCCCTCGGCTTTGCACAGAAGCAAAGAACAGACGTTTGACCCTGATAACGGCATTTGTGGAGCTTGAGGGCAGGCTTACCCAACCCAGCTCCGCCCAGACTCACTCCCAGACCCGCCCCCACTGAGGAGGAGAATAAGGACACACCTGGAAGTCCCAGGGTCCCACCAACCACCCGAGGCACAAGAGGGCCTCTCCAGAGGAACAAGAGCTGGTTACAGGACCCAAAAACAGCACTGCAGCTCGCTCCTCCCAGCAAGTGCCACCTACTGACAGGGAGGTCATTCTGCACACACTTCTACTGCATCTACTGACTCATCATAAAGGATGTGGTCGATCTCACCCACAAACACCACCTACTGGCTCAGAGACTAAACAGGGCGTGTCATTATCCAAACGAAAATCTAAAGGCAAGAAGGAACAACTGATCTAGATGAGAAGGAACCAG
>NW_012148452.1:2126416-2136964 GCF_000956105.1 Propithecus coquereli
GGGGGTGGGGGGGCAAGGGCAACATACATAACCTAAACATCTGTACCCCCATAATATGCTGAAATAAAAAAAAAGAAAATAATTGCTTTAGAAAAAAAAACTAACCAAGACTTATTCAACATCTCTTAAACTATTAGAATTATGGGAGATCTTTAAAAAGTAAATTTAAAATAAATTACAACTATTATCAAGAATTTATGTGCCCCTCTATTAGGAGCTTTATATATACTCCTTTAATCTTCACAATCACCCTCTGTGATAAATAGGAATTATTACCATTTTAGAGAAAATAATACTCAGGGATCAAGTAAATTGCCTAGTTTTTTTAAGTGGTGGAGTCAATCTACTGTAGTACTCTTTCATATAGGAGAAGATATGGAACAACAGGGTATAAGGATACAGAAAGTTTTATTTTATAGAGAATCAAGATTCATACTCTTAAAAGAAACTAAGATGTTTTGGGGGCTCATACTTAATTTTTCCGAGATTAAAATTAAAGAGAATATACTTACCTTATTTACATGTCTTAAGACCAGAGGCAAGGTCAGGCAGAATGGCTCATGCTTGTAATCCTAGCACTTTGGGAGGCCAAAGCAGGATTGCTTGAGGTCAGGAGTTTCAGACCAGCCTGGGCAAGAATGAGACTCCATTTCTACAAAAAACAGAAAAACTAGCCAGGTGCGCTGGCGAGCAGCTGTAGTCCCAGCTACTTGGGAGGCTGAGGCAAGGAGGATTGCTCAAGCCCAGGCTTGAGTTTGAGGTTGCAGTGAGGTAAGATGACGCCACTGCACTCTAGCCTGGGCAACAGAGCAAGACCATGTCTCAAAAAAATAAAATAAAAAGACCAGAGGCAAGGCCGGGCGCGGTGGCTCACGCCTGTAATCCTAGCACTCTGGGAGGCCGAGGCCAGTGGATTGTTTGAGCTCAGGAGTTCGAGACCAGCCTGAGCAAGAGCGAGACCCTGTCTCTACCAAAAACAGAAAGAAATTAATTGGACAGCTAAAAATATATATAGAAAAAATTAGCCGGGCATGGTGGCGCATGCCTGTAGTCCCAGCTACTTGGGAGGCTGAGGCAGAAGGATCGCTTGAGCCCAGGAGTTTGAGGTTGCTGTGAGCTAGGCTGACGCCACGGCACTCTAGCCCGGGCAAAAAAGTGAAACCCTTTTCAAAAAAAAAAAAAAAAAGACCAGAAGCAAAATATTCAGTTGGAGTAAATGATGTGCAGTTTTCATTCTTACATTTTCTAAGAAGGCAGAATAGCAGAAGAGTATAGATTCAAAATCAGAGTTTGAATTTAAATTCTGACTATGCCACTCCTTAGCTATGTGACCTTCAACAAATTATTTAACCACTGCAAGCTTTAATTTCCTCATCTATAAAATAGGGATAATCTCTATCTTGCAATGTTTTAAGGATTACAGGTAATGTATATAAAATACTTAGTAAGTACCTAATAAGTCAATATTCATGAAATAGCTATTATTATTGTGTGCCATGCAATAAGAATAGCTACTGTTACTTTTATGAATCAGATTTCACTATTCCCATTTTTCTAATTTTCTTTGCTTTCTGTTCTTTGGAAGTCTTTATGTTTTTTAAACTAAGAGACAGATTCACTGTTTGCCCTGGCTAGAGTGAGTGCCGTGGCGTTAGCCTAGCTCACAGCAACCTCAAGCTCCTGGGCTAAAGTGATCCTCCTGCCTCAGCCTCTGGGAATACAGGCAGGAGCCACCACACCCGGCTAATTTTTTCTTTCTATTTTTAGTTGATTTGCTAATTTTTTCTATTTTTAGTAGAGACAGGGTCTCGCTCTTGCTCAGGCTGGTCTCAAACTCCTGAGCTCAAGCGATCCTCCCACCTCAGCCTCCCAGAGTGCTAGGATTAAAGGCGTGAGCCACCGCGCCCAGCCCAGATTCACTGTTTTAAGTAGTACAAGGGAATCTAACTTTAAGTAAGCCAACATATGAAGTCATTTAAAAAAATTAAGAATGGAATTTACTTTACAAAAATATTTATTATACTGGTCCTTTAAATAGTAAGCACTCCTTGAATAAGGTATGAATTAATTCCTGAAACTTTAATGATGTACAACTTTTCATGGACTCATTGAAAGACTTACCAAATAGGTCAAGGGATGTCCTGTGAGGTCCCTTCTGAACTAGTGATTCTTCAAAAAATATCAATTAGAAACATCTGCTAAGCAAAGGACAATGCAAGTGCTGCTACAGAACAACTATAATTTCTTTCTTTCTTTTCTTTTTTTTTTAGAGGCAGGGTCTCGCTCTATTGCCCAGGTTAGAGTGTGGTGGTGTGATCACAGCTCATTGTGTCCCTGAACTTCTGGGTTCAAGTGATCCTCCCACCTCAGCTTCCCAAAGTGCTGTGATTATAGGCATGAGCCACATTGCCCTTCCAGGAGAAATATAATTTCTTTAATAAAATCATCACTTTTAAAATTTGCCAAAATAAGGTTTATATGACTAATGAGAAGGTGGTAAGCAATTATTATTTATTCTTATCAGCAATACAAATTGTATAGTCCACATTTCTCTAATACAGCACTCTGTAAGCCTATTTATGGATCAAAAACAAAAAATATTACTGCAATTGTCTTTTAACCAGGTTTAAAGACAAATAGCATAAGAGTTTGATATTTAAAAACTCCACAGAAATTCAAATTAGGGCAGCTTCTGTAACCAAAAATAATCAAGGAAAATCATTTGCTAAGTTAAGCAGGAATGTAGTTGTTCCATATAGAATGCCTCCAAAAAAAGAAACAAAGCCAGCTCAGTGGCACATACCTGTAGTCCCAGGCTGAGGCAGGAGGATTGCTTGAATCCAGGAGCTCAAGTCCAGCCTTGGCAATGTAGTGAAACCGTCTTTAAAAAAAACAAAAAAACAAAAAAACAAAAACAGAAAAAAAGACATGTTTGCTTTTCAAAAACCTATTTGTTTCTACATACTACGTTTACAGTTCCTTTGGCCTACAATTTTACACAGCCTGTTATTCAAGTCTTAGAGGCTATTAAAAAACAAGGACTATTAGAACCCGTCTTACAGAGCAATCTAGCTATATTTTCCAAATGCAGTGTGCTATTTAATAAAACGAAGAGCCATGCTTAGTGCAAAGCAATTGTTATTTTAAAAACTGATATACAGCAACTCAGAGGCTGAGGCAGGAGGATCACTTGAGCTCAGGAGTTCAAGACCAGCCTGGACAACATAGTGAGACCCTATTTCTAAAATAAATAAATAAAAATAAATAGGGCCAGGAGTAGTGATTCACACCTGTAATTCCAGCACTTTGGGAGGCTGAGGCAGGAGGATCACTTGAGACCAGTAGTTAGGGGCTGCACTGCACTGTAGCCTGGGCAACACAGCATGACCTATCTCAAATAAAAAAACCCTATCATTTAATAGAAAAGGATGAAAAATAAGGATGGGATGTAAGAAGAATGAAGGCTAATTTTCATATTTGCTCACAATCTCCTTTTCCTAATCAAACTATAGTTAAACCTGCATAAAAATATACCCAATTAAATTACTTCTAAATTGACTGTCAGTTATGTTCTTCCTGTATATTTTAAAATCAAAAACCAAATAATGGCTTTAAATGTAGCAAGATGTGTTAAATACTATCTTTCATATACAGTGAGACTAATATCTATAATTCTATTTGTCCAGAATTTCAAAATCAGTGTCTAGAAAAATATAATCTATTATACTAGATGGTGATATGGTGGTATATTACCATGTTGATGCTGGTGAAAGTTAGCACAGATTGATAAGATTTATATCACTTAGCAAATTGTTTTACAGTATAGGAATTTTTAAAGAATAAAGTCTGCATTAATCTTGGATTAAAATATTTTAGTTCAGATAACATTCATTTAAAATATGGTATCTCATCAGTCCAAGAATAAAATAGTAAGAACAAAACAATCTAACTAAAGTACCAGAATTGTGAGTCAAACAAATTGTGCTTTTTTTGTAATTAAGTCAAATCAGGCCTCATACCATTACCAGATGTAACTTGTTTTGAAGATAATTTCAGGAAAAGCATCTCAAGGAAAATTCCAGCAAATATCATCTTTGCAAAAACAAAATTTTGGCTCAACATGGTTATGCAACATTCAATTATGATAGAAACATGTTTTATTAGGACAGTGAAACAGAAACAAGAGAAAACACAGCTATCACCTATGTATTTTATGTCCTTTTCTAGAACAACAAATCTTTATTAGGAAGTTGTAGCCCCATTTACAATAAATATCAACAATATCATGAGACAGTGGAACAATTATTGTCCAAATACTGAACTACTATAACCAAAACACATTTTGGGTTTGGGAAAACACGGTATACACATACCAAAAAAACAGCCCCCACACACCAAAAACAAAAACCAGCTCAAGTTTAGGGTTGAACTGGCTGCAAAACACTTATTGTGTTACTGCTTTAAGAACCCCACGGAGCACCTTGTAGCTCATTAACTGCACATTTTCCTTAGGAGGGAAACAAGGTCCTCTCTCAGTCACATATGAATAAGGAAATCTCAAAACCCAAAGGCCATCTGGTGGGAGGGTGATTTCTTGTTTTTCTGGGTAGAATACTGGACATGGTGGTGGGCCTGGTTGAACCTGAAAAACAGAGGTAATATAATTATTTTTACATTTCTCAAGAAACACCTGAAAGAGAAATGCCTAAACAAACAATAGGTTCAAGGAGCATATGGGTACACTCTTAACTCTTATCATATCCAATATTATATTATATAATCTCAAATATTATCCTGCTTTTCTACAGATTGTTAACTTCAAACTTTGCCTCTGAATGAAATGACATGGATTGATGGTGTGAACTGATTAAAATACCCACAATTTACTTTTTAAGAAATAGAATGTTAGGTATAAAAGACATTTAAATTTAAGACATGGTTAATGAAATAATTAAAAAACCCTATCATTTAAAAGAAAAGGATGAAAAATAAGGCTGGGATGTAAGAAGAATGAAGACTAATTTTCATATTTGCTCACAATCTCCTCTTCCTAATCACACTATAGTTAAACATGCATAAAAATATACCCAATTAGGCAGAGGGGAGTGAAAAAAAAAATATGTACCCAATTAAATTACTTCTAAATTGACTGTCAGTTATGTTCTTCCTGTATATTTTAAAATCAAAAACCAAATAATGGCTTTAAATGTAGCAAGATGTGTTAAATACTATCTTTCATATATAGTGAGACTAATATCTATAATTCTGTTTGTCCAGAATTTCAAAATCAGTGTGTCTAGGAAAAAAACCAATTTGGTTGTTTTAAAAATAATCAGAACAAGCATCATTTTTTTGTATGTTTTGGGCTGGGGAGAGTCATATTTCTTACCTGAGGCATTAGTATTATCTGCAAAGGAGCATCAGGAACCACAACAAAAAGCCTCATAAGTTGAGCATAATGTGGTTTTAGCCCTCTACCCTGAGATGATGACAGAATATATAAGGGCATATCACTATTTAGGGCTTTTAAAGCTGATTCCTTTGGTCCACTTCCCATTACTTTCATTACTTTTTCAGGTCCAGAGCACATGAATCTCCGACCTCGAGAGTCTTCATATTCAAAGCCCACAAAAGCTCGAGCTATGTCATCTCTCCGTCTTCCTCTTCCCATTACAACTGCACTTCTCTTTCCAGGAATAGCTTTATTTGGAGCAGGCCAAGAATTTGTGTCTAAGTCTCCTTCATCTTCAGCTCTAGTCCTGATGACAATGTCCCAAGGCATAAGATAGTTTGTTCCTGGAATAAAGCCCTGTTGGTCCAAACCTGTATGAAAGTTATAAGACTTAGCAGGGCCTAGTTTAACCAAAGACCAGCTGGAGAATTTGGGTAGGAGACCTTTAGGGCAATTTGAATGTAGCATGCCTGGGAGATATTCAACTGTGGATGCCTGTCGATCAACCAAGTTTGGTCTCTTCTCAGTTTTTACTTCTCCTTGACCATGAATTTCTGGATTATCTCCTCCTGCTTGTGGATCAGCTGGATAGGTACCTAAGCTATCTGTGGATTGGCCCAAACTCAATGCTAAACTCAGGCTTGTGCTCTCTCCTTGGGTTTGAGGTTCTTTTTCTTTAAGTTTATCAGCATCTGAATCTGGAGGAGCAGGAGAGGATTCATTTTTGGCTGGAGCAGGATCTGGAGTACTTGGTTCAAATACTGGGAAATTGATATGATCCAATTTTCCACAACATTTTTCTTCCAGAAGCTAGAGAGGGGAAAAATAAAACCCTGTAAACTTTTCATTCATTTATTCATTTTTTGAGACAGGGTCTTGCTTTGTTGCCCAGGCTAGAGTACAGTGGCATGATCATAGTTCACTGTACCTCAAACTCTTGGGCTCAAGCTATCCTCCTGCTTCAGCCTCCCAAGTAGCTAGGACTACTAGGCACATGTCACCACACCCAACTAATTTTTTTTATTTTTTGTAGAGACTATGTCTCACTATTTTGCCCAGGCTGGTCTTGGACTCCTGGCTTGAAGTGATCCTCCCACCTTGGCCTCTCAAAGTGCTAGAATTGCAGGCATGAGACACTGCTCCTGGCCTTTTCATTTAAAATAACCCATTCTTTCTCTGACAAGCAAGATCAACAATCAATGAGTAAGCAAATAAGCACGTGAAAAGAACTTGCCCTTGTTTATATATCACACTGAAGTTGCATTTGCTTTTCTAGGTATTCTGCTTCTGAAAATATGTATCTTTACCCAGACAATATTTAGCAAAAAAAGAGAGAAGAAGAAGAAAAAATTCAGAGTCTACCTGATAAAAGTCATAGTTAGCTGCCTTGATATCAAAGGGATCATCTCGAGGTGCTTGTTTCCTTCCACAGTTACAGGCACCAGTAGATCGAGCTCGGCTATTGTGATATAGCACAGGGGGATTTCTATCAGCCTCTGGTTTTTCTCCTGGAAAATATAACAGTCACTATTAATTTCACAAACACAATGAAAGTCAAATTTACTTTACATTCTATGACATCTAACCATAAAAATTCTCCAAATAGTTCTTTGGAAATAAAAAACACACACACAACACACAGTCACAAACCTTGACTAAATATGCAAACCAGAAGCTACAAAGGAAAACATATAAAGTGACTTCTATTTTTAATCTAAAGTTTTGAGTTTCTAAGTGAATTTTTCCTCCTGCTACCATTATCATGCTGAGCTTACACTTCGTAACATTCATTTTAATTCAACAAATCCTCCAAGGTAAAAATGTTAATAAGAAATTTCTGGAATTTTGTACTACTTAATAGTTCTCATTTAACAATTCACAAGGGTTCATTCTTTAAATACAAGAAAATAAGAAAGTAGTCATAGCTGTTATTTTCCTTTTACAGGAGAGAAAACTTAGTGCTGATGCACCTAAATTTCTGTAGGGCTCTTTTAAAAACATCAAAACATAGTGAACACACTATCTTAAGACAAGAATAAAAACAGCTCAAAGTCTTGATTCCAAAATGCTAAAAAAATTTTAGCTACCTGATTTGGGTAATGAGTGAAATTTGTGGACACAGTGTTGATCAGTTAAACTCCTCTCCTCACAGAGCTGATGGCCATTGCTCCAAAATTTGTAGCAGTCCTCATGTAACTGCATGGCATATTTGTGAAAGGCTGGACCTCTAGCATGTTGACTGTACACTCGAAGAGCCTGGGCAAGCTGATTCTTATGAACAGTCATTGTGTAATTATGAGGCAAATTTGACTGGTAGGCACTATGGGCCATGGGTAAAGCTTTTTGGCACCGGTTTTCTGAGAATTTTGTGTCAATATCCAAAAACCCTTCCAAGACTTTAATACTGCTTAAAATCTTAGATGTTAGCTCCCCAGTGGGTGACCCCAAGTCCTCCTCTTTCCCTTCAATAGCTACTTCATACAGTTTTGAAGCTGCTGAGATCCACTTCTGATAAGTGGGAAGTTCAAAATGGGAAGGCTGTGGGTTCCTGCCCACACTGTCATCAAAACCTTTCTTGCTTAGGACTAGCTCCACATGCTGCCACAGGAATTCCCGAAGAGTGAAATCCACTAGCTGGCCTGAAGAACTGGAACTGCTGCTGTCGATATGAAAGGAAAGTTGTTGTCGGCTGTGCTGCCTCATCACCTGATACCGTCTAGGCCCAGAAAGGGGTGCAGGCACCAGTAAAGATTCCGAGTCCTTCACAGTACAATGACTCCTAAGTTGGTCCAGCAACATACCTACTGGGTCCTCCTCCTGGCTTCCAGGGACTATGTACACAAAAGCTTGGTTGGCAGGCACAGTAAAGAGGCAGTTGATACTCTGATTAGTCAACACACGACTCTTCCGGAAGATTCTATAGATCTGGTCCTCCAGAGCATGCTGAAGTCTTCTTTTGGGAGAATGCTTCTTGGGCTTGTCTGGATGAGCTGGGTCTTGGTTTCGAGGGGGTTCCACCTTGAGGGCTCCATTGAGTTGAAAGAGGAAAAGGAGTCTAGGTGGGCAAGGTCGGCAGTTAAGCTTCCAGTCTTTGCCAACTGGACAATCCTTAATGGCTGTTTTAAGGAGGGGCAGTACTTTCTGTCTCAGTCCATCCAGGGCTCTGAATACTCGATCATAAGTGATGTCAAAGGAACAGGTGGGATGGACCAGAAGCAGGATGTGGCAAACAGAGAAAAGGTAAAGAAGACTGAGGCACTGCAGCTTCTCCTGATGCTTCCAGAACTCGTGCGCTTCTGCATGAGGTAAAGAGAGACCACCTCCAGCTTCCCCGCTCTGAAGAGCCCGACAAGCCCGTAGAAGCTGCGAATTGTCACAGATGGAAGTGAGAAGAAGATAAAGAACTTTGCTTTCCTGATTGTAATAGGCCTGCAGAAGACTATAGTCCTGGGAGCCTGGCTCAGTTCTGTTACCTTCCGCGGCAGCTACACCTCCCCGAACTGGATCTCCGGCTGCAGCCCCACGGTCCCCGGCTCCACCGGCCTCCCCGATGGCGCCAGCCTCGGTACTGATTCCAGGCCCTGGATCCCCAGGATCTTGGTGGCGAAAGAGGGGAAAAACCTGTCGGTCGCACACCGTGTTCACAAGAGAGAACTTCTCGGAATTCAGGCGTAAAGCCGTCTTGCCAAAGATTCCAACCACGCAGATCTCATCCTCCCGCCACGGAGGCTCCGGTCCGCCAGCCGCGCTTCCTCCGCCCTCAGTAGGGGATCCTCCGGAACTTTCAGAGCCGGTCCAGGCTGAAGCTCCCATTAGAAGATCCCGCAAGCTCACAGGACCCGCCATGCTGTAGAGAGCCTTCTCTAGAATCCTTCCGGTCCGCCAGTAAAGCCAACCGGCTTTCGTCCAATTTTGAAATCCCTCCGCTTCTTCAGTTCCTACTTTCCTCTCACATTGGTTCCGCCTCTTGTTCCTCCTTTTCTAGCTAAATTTATGCCAAGGTTTACCCTAGTCCTACACCACAGCTGGTTTAAGAGTTTCCTCAGCTTGAGACCATAGGAGTCGAGGTATCAAAAAGACAATTGGAAGAAATACGTTTGCATTTCAAGGAATAAAAAACACCGCAAAGGAAGAGTTTCAAGGGACTCTTCTTGCAGTAGAAAAGTCGTTCAATTTAAGCTCTAGAACCTTGCTATTATACAAGGTGTAGATGCAGATCGAAGCAGAGGGAGCTTGTTAGAAATACAGAATTTCAGGCCCTAACTCAGACCTACTGAATGAGAATAAACATTTCAGCTAAATCCTAATGATTTGTGCACATTGTACAGTTTGAGAAACACCGCTCTAGAAACATCTTGCAAAGCAAGGTGAACAGATTTCCTTCTCTTGCCCTATTCATAAAGAAATATAATTGACATCAATGGAAACAAAAGCCAGTGATTTTGAAACGTTTGTGAAGTACAAGCTTAAAAAAATAATTTCTCAGGCTAGGAAGAATAGATACCAAAATGTTAACAGTGGTGGGATTTGTTTACTTTTTTCTTCTTTACTCCTCCTTGTAAAGATTTTTTATTTTAATTTTTTAATCGGCCTTATATTTTAGAGCAGTTTTAGGTTAACAGACAAATTGAACAGAAAGTACAGAGTTCCCATGTATCTCCTGCCCCACACATGCACGACCTCCCCGAGTATCTAAATCCTTGTTCCAGAGTGGTACGGTTACAATGGATGAACCTGTGTTGACACGTTATTATCACCTGAAGTCAGTAGTCCACATTACTGTTCACTTTTAGTGTTACATATTTTATGGATTTTGACAAATGATTTATGACATATATCCACCATCATAGAATCATACAGGATAGTTTTACTGCCCTAAAAATCCTCTACGCTCTGCCTATTCATCCCTTCCCTTACCTCCCAACGCTTAGCAACCACTGATCTTTTTACTGTCTACATGGTTTGGTTTTTCTAGAATGTCATACAGTTGTGATCATACAGTATGTAGCCTTTTCAGATTAGCTTCTTTCACTTAGTAATAAGCATTTAAGGTCTTTTCATGATATGATAGCTTATCTTTTTTTTTTTTTTTTTTT
>NW_012148452.1:2138079-2163736 GCF_000956105.1 Propithecus coquereli
AGGTTGCTGTGAGCTAGGATGACGCCACGGCACTCTAGCCTGGGCAACACAGTGAGACTCTGTCTCAAAAAAAAAAAAAAATATTCTGTAAAGACAGGGTCTCATTATGTTACTTAGGCTGGCCTGCAACTCCTGGCCTCAAGGGATCATCATGCCTCAGCCTGCCAATTGTGCTAGGATTACAGGTGTGAACCACCATGCTTGGCCTACTCTTGCTTTTAAAGTAGAAATGGAATTAGATCATTTGTGTTTAAGAAGTTCTTTTTTTTTTGAGACAGAGTCCAGGCTAGAGCACAGTGATGTCATCATAGCTCACTGCAACCTCCAACTTCTGAACTCAAATGATCCTCCTGCCTCAGCTCCTGAGTAGCCAGGACCACACCCAGCTAATTTTTTCTATTTTGGTAGAGACCGGGTCTTGCTCTTACTCAGGCTGGTCTCAAACTGCTGATCTCAAGTGATAGAAGTTCTCATTTGGAATGTCAAATAATGACAATAAAATAACATAACCAAACACATTACTTACTCTGTGCATGGCTCTATGTTAAATCCTCATCAAGAATTACCTCATTTAATTCCCAAAGGAAGTGTGGGGACCTAATTACATTTATGTTTTACGCACTTCTCTATATGTATTACATTTATAGTAAAAAAAGGTTAAAAAGAGAAAAAGCAGAACTTTTATTAATCTTTATTTAAAAATGTAACTAGGTCAGGCACAGTGGCTCATGCCTATAATCTGAGCACTTTGGAAGGCTGAGACAGGAGGATAGCTTGAGGCCAGGAGTTTGAGACCAGCCTGGGTAACATAGTGAGACACTGTCTTTGAAAATCAATCAATAAAAACATAACTAGATACACCTTGGTTGTTTACATTCTCTGGTTGCCATTCAATCTCAAAAATAAGCACTGGAAGCATATGATAAACAATAGTTTAATGAAGCTATAGTATCTATAGGATTCTCAAATGGTTACAATATAAAATTATAAAAATTAGTAAAAGATGCAAGATAGAACATATTTTAATACTGGTAAAATGGCAGTAGCAGCTTTGCAAATGTTTATCTGTATGATTTCCGTAGCATTTTTCTTACAAACTTTTATTCCACAAGAATGATCAAATCATTTAGAATAAATTGACAGATACATGGTATTTTATAATATTATGAACATTAAAAGTATCCCATAAATATTATTCTGTTACAAATACTCAGCAGCTTTATTATCAGTGATTATTCCCTTTATTCTTAACATAATATAAATGCAGCTAGCAGGCTTTTAAAAAAACTTTTACTATTATAGAAGCAGATGTATCTCTTAACTTTACTACCTGTTTAATTTTCATCCATAAATGTCTTATAAACATAAATGTGGGTCTCATAAACAGGACTGCCTCTTAGGTACATTGTCCCCAGCTCTACTTTCTAGTCTGGTGACTTTCCAGCAACACTCTGTTTGGCATCTCAAAGCAATATTTATCCGTGGAAATACAAGTATTTCTGGAAAATTGCTAAGTTATCTTTTTAGCCAAAGCTAAGCTGAGGATATTTTAAGGATATCATGTAGCTCTTCCCTGTCAGACTAGAGAGTTCAGTAAAGATCTGAAACCTCTTGCTTCCTTTTGGTGAGGAGCTTCTATCCTTATTCGTAGAACTGCAGAGGAAGACAACAGCATCAAAGCTCATCCTGTGCCTTTAGTCACACTCACCGTAATTACAGTTCCTCTTCCTCCATGTTACTTAGTACATATGTGATGGAGATCTTGGCCAAAGCTTAGTAGTGTCCACTGCTAAGCAGACATATCTGGCAAACTGGGGCCTCTCAGAAATACAGTATTTGTCAACTTTGCAGAGGACTGACTGATAAGATTGCTAAATAAAATACAGGATGTCCAGTTAAATGTAAATTTCAGATAATGAATAATTTCTTTTAACATAAATATGTCCTGTACAATATTTGGGACATACTTATACTAAAAAGTTATTTGTCATTTAATGGGACATGTTTATAGTTAAAAGTTATTTGTTGTTTATCTGAAATTCAAATTTACTTGGATGTCTTATATTCTTACTTACTAAATCTGGCAGTCCTAGATTGGCAGGACAATAAACTGATATAGCTTTTGCATACTTAGGCTGATGAGGACAGGGAACCGGGTCTCACAGTGAACTCAACATGGACTTCAGAGAATCCTTGGCAAGGCATTGTGGAATATACAAGGTTCATAAAAGTTTTATTTGGCTGCATGAATGTGGACAGCAGATATAAAATAAAGAATATCTCAGACTTCAGTAAGCCAGATATAACTACCTACCTAAGGTGTTACAAATGATACATTCTAATTTTTTTCTTTTAGAGATGGGGTTTCCCTTTGTTGCCTAGGCTGGAATATATTGGCTATTCACAGGCGTGATCATTGCACATTATAGCTTAGAACTCCTGGGCTCAGCAAGCCTCTTGCCTCAGCCTTCAGAGTATCTAGGACTATAGGTGTGTACCACTGTGCGTGGCTACAGTCTAATTTTTAAGGTCACATTGGGCCTTTTGTTTCAAATCTTTTTGGAAAATAGTTGCATTTGAATGGAGGATGATCTTATCACTTAATTGTTTATAAAAACAATTACAGAAATAAAATCTCTCCAGCTGACACAGAATTCAAAAGAAAATCTAGATGGTCTTTTTTATTGATCATGTTTGTAGTAATGAATGCATGTGTATTACAGGCTGCAATACTTTTCTTTTCTTCTGTTTTTTTCCTTTTTTTTGGAGACACGGTCTTGCTCTATTACCCAGGCTGCAGTGTAGTGGCCCAATCATAGCTCACTGTAACCCCAAATTCCTGGGCTCAAGTGATCATCCTGCCTCAGCTTCCCAAGTAGTTGGGACTATCGGCATGTAGCACCACACCCAGCTAATTTTTAAATTTTTTGTAGAGACAAGGTCTTGCTACATTGCTCAGGATGGTCTCGAACCCCTGGCCTCAAGTGCTCCTCTAGCCTTGGCTTCCCAAAGTGCAGGGATTACAGGCATGAGCCATTGTGCCCAGCCTGCTTTTCTTTTCAATTACCTGAGAATACTCGGGATGAACAGGAATCAGGCTATTTTCTTAATGTCATAACTGCACCCATACAGTACAAACTGGAGTTATCTAGCTAAAATTGAATGACCTCTGTAACCTAAATTGGGTAATTCCAGGATAAGCATCACTTTGGACATTACATTTTCCTATCTGGTTCTCTTGCTGATGGTGCAAACTAGAAAATATCCAAATACCTGTGCCTACTTTAAACCACAGTATGTGTGGACTCCATACCTACTCTAATTCTTCAAATTGAATTACATTAGTATATTTATAACACCCTATTACATTTTTTTTTTTTTTTTGAGACAGAGTCTCACTGTGTTGCCCGGGCTAGAGTGAATGCCATGGCATCATCCTAGCTCACAGCAACCTCAAACTCCTGGGCTCAAGCGATCCTTCTGCCTCAGCCTTCCGAGTAGCTGGGACTACAGGCACTCGCCACTATGCTCGGCTAATTTTTTCTATATATTTTTTAGTTGTCCGATTAATTTCTTTCTATTTTTAGTAGAGATGGGGTCTCGCTCTTGCTCAGGCTGGTTTCGAACTCCTGAGCTCAAACAATCCGCCCGCCTCGGCCTCCCAGAGTGCTAGGATTACTGGCGTGAGCCACCGCGCCCGGCCCCCTATTACATTTTAACAAAAGGATTTGGGTGATTTTATCTGTATATTTTAGTTTTTTGCTTTTTTGGGGGGAATGGGATCTCACTATGTTGCCCAGGCTGGCCTGGAACTCCTGGACTCAAGCAATCCTCCTGCCTCAGCCTCCCAAGTAGCTGGGATTACAGGATCCCACCACTGTGCCTGGCTTGGTATATTTTATGGATCATCACACGGAGTTAGGCAGAGTTGGCATCAGTTTTGTTCATCAAAGCTGCTTGTAGAATGTGGTAGAGCTTGAGTTGGGCTTCTAGGATGGGCCAGCTATAAAAAAAGAAGTTCCAATTATAATATGAGTCACGTTCCCATGGCCAACACAACTCTCCTTCCTCAACAGAACCCAGAGTTTTTTGCCCGGCAGCATTGCATCCAGATTCTAAAAACTACTTTTCCCAGTTTCTCTGATGTATTCAGAAGTTCCTGGATAAGGCCTCTTTTATTATTGTTGTTGTTGTTATTGTTGTTGTTATTTTTAGAGATAAGGTCTTGCTCTGTCACCTAGGCTAGAGTCCAATGGCATGATCATAGCTCACTGCAGCCTTGAACTCCTGGGCTCAAGTGATCCTCCCACTTCAGCCTCTGAAGTAGCTGGGACTATAGGCACATGCCACCATGCCTGGCTAATGTTTTTTTTTTCATTTTTGTAGAAACAAGGTCTTGCTATGTTGTCCAGGTTGGTCTCCTACTCCTGGCTTCAAGTGATCCTCCCACCTCAGTCTCCCGAATCACTGGAATCACAAGCATGAGCCACTGGGCCAGCTCAGGGCCTCTTTAAAGAGATGAGGGGTAGCTTAGATAACACACCCTTTTGCCTTTTGCCTTTTGCCTTTCTCCTTCTCTTGCCTAGAATGTGGACATGAGACTTCAGGAAGTGTAGCAATTTTGTACTATGAAGATAAAACCACACATTAAGAATGGAAGAACAGTGATGACATGGTGAAGCTACTGTACTTATCGTAAACTTCCTACTTCTCAAAGAAATATTTAGGTAAGAAAAATAAGTCCCTATTTGATTAAGCCTCCGTAGTCAGATTTCTGTTACTGATAGCCAAATATAAAACCTAACCGATACAGCTGCTTCAAAGTTAAAGGAAAAAGGAAACCTAAGGGCTGGGTGTGAAAAGTCATTCTATGTTTAACAACAATTTTTACTAGATATCCTCCTAGGAAATGGATTTTGGCAGCAATGACATATGGCATAGGTCTTAGCTGTGGTTTTTGTTGTTGTTCAATATGTGGGTTTATTGTTTACTATATTTTTATCTGTTTCCATAGTTCCCAGCCCACTGTACTTATTTATAGGGTGTGGCAGTGACAACAAGGATCCTAGAGAAAGGAAGGGGCTAAGACCTTCACTGAGGGTTCTTCCCTTTGCCCCTGCCCTTCACAATTTTTGGTATAATCAAGGAATGTGATTGAGGGTAAACTCCTATTGCATGCTCTAGTAGGAGGAAAGAGGAACCTGGCCACACCTCCAAAGAAGGCTGTACACTGTCCAGGAGGACCAAGTTGATTGACAAGAGAGAAATCATGCTGTTCCATAGAAGGCATTAATTCTTAAGGAGGGAAAAAAGGGAAGACAGTGTTGGGGTGGGAGAGTGTTGACAGGGAAGTCTGTGGTGTGCCTCTGCTGCCAGAAGGAGAAGGAAGTATAAGGTTCAAAGCCAAAGAGGCCAGCAACCCTATGTCCCAGAACTCCAGCAGGGGTGGCAGAAGGATGGCTGTCATCACAGATCCAATGATAGAAGTGATCATGGAAATGACTGACACAAACAGGGTTTGGAAAAGTCACACCAGGGCCAGCTGATCTACTGAATTTTGGTGTGTGGGTCATGGTACCAAGACCTTTTCCTATCAATCCTGTATCCCTGCATGGTCTGACTCCTGTCTACATCTCTATCCCTGTCTTTCACCACTGTCAGACTCCCGCTCATTTTTTTTTTCTTTTCTTTTTTCTTTCTTTTTTTTTTTTTTGAGACAGGGTGTCCCTCTGTCACCCAGGCTAGAGTACAGTGGCATCATCATAGCTCACTGCAACCTGAAATGCCTGGGCTCAAGCGATATTCCTGCCTCAGCCTCCTGAGTAACTGGGACTACAGGTACACACCACCACGCCTGGCTAATTTTTCTATTTTTTTTTAGAGATGGGATCTGGCTGTGTTGCCCAGGCTAGTCTCAAATTCCTGGCCTCAAGTGATCCTCCTGCTTCAGCCTCCCAAAGTGCTAGGATTATAGGCATAATTCACTGTATCTGGCCAGGCTCCCTCTCTATGTTACAGCCACACTGGTCACCTTACAGTTCCTTGGATAGGCCATGACCCCTCCCACTGTGGGATCCTTACACATGATGTTCTTTTTGCCTGGAACGCTTTCATTCCTGACATCCATGGTGGTACCACTCCACACCCTATACCCCACAGTTATCTTTCCCAGTTAATGCCTTATTTATCTTTCGACTCTCACCTCAAGCATCATCATTTCCTAAGGGAAGCTTTCCTGGATCATCCAGGCTAGGTCAAGTTCCTCTGCAGGTTCCCATAGAACCTTGTTCCTTTCCTTCACAGCATTTATTGTAGTGCATTATACAAACATGGGATTATTTGATTAATGTCTATTTTCCCCACTGGACTGAAAGCTCCAAGACAGTAGATCTGTGTCTGCCTTTGCTTACCACTATATCCCCATTACTTCAGCATAGTGCCTGCCATATAGGAAGTGCTTAATAAATACTTACTAAAGGAATTAATAAAATCAGACATTCATTGATAAAACAGAGATGATAATCCTAGCTATATCTCATAGAATTTTATAAAGCCTAAATATGAAAGTGTTTTCAAAGCATTTAAAAATTATTAGTATTGCTAAAAAAACTGCTTTAAATTATGATTCTAAATAAATTATTTTCAAGAAAAGGAACTATTTTTTTTCCCCCTAAAGAATTACCTGAAACTTTCTCCTCAAGGCCCTGGTCATTACTGGGGTCAGTCCAGTTCCTGTATCCATATTTTCTTTATTGGTAAGGGGGGTACCACCTGGGCTCCTGCAAAGGTATTGAAAATATCAGTAGTTGTGTTTCATTCCAACTTTTAAAATGAATTTAGAAAGTATAAAAACAAGAGAATGTATTACCTCTCTACGTCGACTTTTCTAAGAAGTTTGCGCAGATCTATCTGGCTTTTACTAGGAGTACTAACAAAATAAAGATATAAAAATTAGAACCTGCCAGATTTTATCATTTTTTTCCCCAAAGCAAAGCAGCCATTTCTATAGGCAATGTCCTAGAATGTAGTTTTATTCGTTACATTAACACATTAATGGCCATGTGAGTTGTATTTAACTCACGCTAGTTTTGAGCTGAGGGCCTCTTGAAGCATATGTAACTCACGTGTCTCTTCACCTTGGGAGCCGCGTGAACTATTTTTTAAGTTGCATATAACTCATTCACAGAAAACAATAAAAAATAACCTATTTTTCATTAAATTAGAAAGGATCATTTTGTTTTTGAAGTTTTTATTCTATTTTTGTAATAAAGCACTGTGGCCCCAAGGAAAAAATTTTTTTTCTAGTGTGGCAATGTGTTAAAAAGTAGCAGTAGATGCTGATGGGAGCATACGGTGATACAACCATCCTGAGTAATACTTCTTGATGTGGTAATTACACTTATAAGAATCCATCCCAGGGAAAAACTCAGCTGTGCACAAAGATGATGAGCAAGGATGTTCATTGAAGAGCTATAGAAATTAAAAATCATAAACAACCTAAGATGTCTCTTATTTGGAGACATCAAAACAAGATTGTATCTATGAAGTTTACATACAATGCATTGCATATATTGAAGAAGTCAAATGATATTTTAAGCTAATTTTTAATAAGATGGGAAAAAGTTCATGACATGTTAAATGGGAAAAACTGTAATTGTATCTACAATGATTATACACAGGCACACAAATACATATATTCCATTCTTTGGGTTTTTTTTCCAGAGATTGGATCATTTTTTTTTTTTTTTATTAGACTAGTCAAGTGCAGTAGTGAGGACGGGGGAAAGTAGTAGAACAAGGAGTTCAATTTGTAACTGACTGTGAACAATCAAGTGAGATAATTCACTACCTTTGGACCAGCCTGGGTCTTGATCTGTTGCCCAGGCTGGAGTGTAGTAGTGCAATCATAGCTCACTGCAGCCTCAAACTCCTGGGCTCAAGCAATCCTCCCACTTCAGCCTCCTGAGTAGCTGGGACTACAGGTGCATGACACCATGCTCGGCTAATTAAAAAAAAAATTTTTTTAGAGATGGAGTCTCACTAAGTTGCCCAGGCTGTTTTGGACTCCTGGCTCAAACGATTCTCCTACCTTGGCCTCCAAAAGTTCTGGGATTACAGGCTTGAGCCACCACACCCAGCCAACATATTCCATATTTCCTTAATTCCAAGACATACTAATTTTCATATTTTATTCTTTCAGAAATTAGACTATTTTTAAAAATTCTTAATAGTATTTCTTTTCTCCCAAAATGTTACTAAATCAATGGTGTATTTTATAATAAAAAGTTAGAAATAAGCAAAAAATCATTCTTTTAAATAATAGTAAAGCATAGTGCTGTGCAGTTCCTTACATTAAGACATTTGTAACTCGAGTTGATAACACTTTGGAGTTAGGTTTCAGGGTAACACGCTGCAGGTCACTGACAGTAACTAGTGGATTCCGTGCCTTCGGTGATGGTACAAGCTTTAATTATAAAACGAGACATTATTAAAAACACATTTTAAAACATCACTCAAAATATAAACATGCTGAAACAGCAAATATCTGAGTGCTAAGTAGGCATAAGACATATCTACTACTCTACCCAATTTTTATTCCAAAGTTTCAAAGTGTGTCTCTACCTCTTCAGACTAATGGTTGGGAGTTAAAGCTGCCTAATTAAATAATTTTGGGATCTACACATTTTGTTGAAGAGATCCAAAACTACTAAAATAAAATACCAAATACTTAACTTGGAATGACTTCTATACATAAGGCTTATGTTTATTTTTCACAGAGGTACAACCAGATTAAAAGCAGAAAGACTATGTATATGGCCAATGACATCTTACCTTCCTCCTTTCATCAAAACTCTGTGTCTTCTTTAATTTCACGGTGAGTAGATCTTTGACTGTTATATGCATGGGTCCATCTTTTTTTAATGGTCTAGTCTTAAAATATATGGACAAGTTAGAATTTAAATTAGAATGAGGACAACTGGTGAACTGCAAACCAAAATCTAGTTTTTAAAGACTCAGAGTTAGGAGTCTATGGCCATACTGCCCTGAACGCGCCCAATCTAGTCTTATCTTGGAAGCTAAGCAGGGTTAAGCCTGGTTAGTACTTCAATGGGAGAGTTAAGAGTTAACTCTTATTTACCCTAGGAACCTATCAAATTCTTTCCACTAAACTAAGAATGATCCTGTTTTCAGTATCCATGGATGGTAAGGCTATTGAAAAGTATTCCTCAAAATGTAAGGCTGTGATAATAAATAAGACATGGACTAGTTCCCTGAAATAATATATCTTTCCCAGCAGACATTATAATAAGGTGGGACTGAAGGAATTACTCAGATCAAAGTGAACTTTTGCCTCAAATGCCTAGAAAGATGACTGGGTTCCCACAGAGTAAGAATGTATAGTCAGAGAGGTATACATTAGGGCAAATATAATAGGCTCTGGATTTAACTCAGCTATTTTAAACCAAATGTATCTGTGGTGAAAATTCAGCAGATTTTAAAACAGGGTCATGCCTACCTTAATGATTCACAAATATTCTAGGTCCCTTGGCACATAAGTAACTGCATGGAGAACTGGTTCTCCAGCCTAATGACAGTAAACTTTAGAATCCACCAACTCTTTGTTCTGACTTCACTCACTAAGCAATCTTCTGTTCTTAATTTTGTTTCCTAGGGAGGTTTTCCTTTTGGTAAAAAGATTCACTGAGAAACCAGTAAGAATCTTCTACTCTACACTCTGATGTTTCATACACATCACTTTCATTTTTAAATCCAGCTTTTGTAAGTTTCCTGGGGACTGAGTTTTTAAAAACACAATAATTAACATAATTAAGAATCAGAACAAAATATAGTCTTCCAGTCCAAGCCCTTAGACCAGTCTTAAATGGCCGCTTTGCTTTATTCCCATATTACACACTGACCAAAACACACCATTACTAGATTGTTTCCTACCTGAAGTGCTTTAGTGAGGTTGGACTTTCTGAGCAGCAAAGGTGCTAGTGGTGGTGGGGGAGGGGGCAGAGGAGGAGGTGGAGGGGGTGGTGATGGAGGTGGAGGAGGAGGAAGATGGCTGGCTGGCTGTGGCAGTGTGGGAGGAAGTACAGCTCCAGCTCCGGATTCTCCAGGGATGGTGGTTATAGCACAGGCAGGCACAGCTGTAAGTTTACTACTCATGTGACACGTTTGACCACAGCTTGGACAGCAAGAACTTTCTGAACTGGCCTGGAATGAGACATTATATTTTGCAAATTAATTAATACATTCAACAAGTTAACTTAATTCTTGCAGCTGAAAGTCATCATAATAATAGCTACCGTGTATTGGATGCTTTCTTGCTGTACCATGAGCTGCTTAATATTTTCTCATTTAATTATGACAAGTTTCTTCACTCATTCATTTATTCATTCATGTATTTGTTTTGTATGTGCTATATGCCAGGCACTGTGGGTACAATGTCAGCCCTGTCTGTCACCTTATGGAGCTGATAGTATGGTGAGGAAAGACAGATATTAAACACACGCACACACTCAAAACAAAATAAAACAATACTTCAATAAGAACAACGAAGTGTGCTGTGAGCATGACTAGCTAGAGGCTTGGGGAGTGATATTTAGCTATGATCTCAAGGGGGAATTGAGACTTACCAGGTGAAGGAAGATGAGGACTAAGGGAAGAGTTCCTTGCAGAGGGAAAAATACTTAGTGTGGTCAAAAATATAGTACATTCAAGAAACTGATAAAAGGCCAAGGGGCTGGAACATGACCGTTGTAGACCGAATTGTGTCCCAAAATTTTTAAGTTGAGTCTTAATATCCAAAACCTCAGAATGTGACTATATTTGGAGACAGGGCCTTTAAAGTGGTGATTAAATTAAAATGAGGCCATTAGAGTGGGTTCTAATCCAATCTAACTGGAGTTCTTATAAGAAGAAGAAATTTGAACATGAACAGAGACACCAGGGATGTGCTCAAACAGAGAAGACCATGAGAAGACAGCCATCTACAAGCCAAAGAGAGAGCCTCAGAAGAAACCAACCCTGCCAACACCTTGATCTCAGATTTCTCAATTCCAGAATCGTAAGAAAAAAAATTTCTGTTATATAAGCCACCCCAAGTCTATGATACTTCGTTATAGCAGCCCTAGCAAATGAATGCAATGACCCTATGAAGTAAAATGGTTATTAATTTCCTGTGACTGCTATAACAAATTGTCACACACTTAGTGGCTTAAAAGAATTGAAATTTATTTTCTCACAGTGCTAGAGACTAGAAGCTGGAAACTAAGGTGTCAGCAGGGCTGCACTCCTGCCCAAGGATCTGGGAAAGAATCAATTCCTTGCGTCTTCCAACTTCTGGTAGCTGTCAGCATTCCTTGGTTTGTGGCTGCACACTCCAATCTGTCTTTGTGGTTACATTTGTTAAGACCCTTTTCCCCGATAAGGTAATATTTACAGGTTCTGGGGATTAGGACCTAAACATACATTTTTGGAGGCCACTATTCATTCAGTCCCCTACAGATGATACAGAGGAGTGAAACAACTTGCCTTTTTCTCTTATGGCTAGTTCATCTTGAGGTACAAGTTCTGGGACCTGGGGTGGAATTCCAGAAGCTTCTCTTCAGACCAATAAGCATAATGTTGAGACATTGAGAACAGGGGCCTTGCTTGGTTGGGGGAGTTTGGAACAGATATTTTATAGGCTTTTTTTTTCCTGCATCCTTCAGTTAAAGAATAGAAACCTTAGCCAGGCACAGTGGCGCACGCCTGTAGTCCCACCTACTCTGGAGGCTGAGGTGAGAGGATGAGTTAAGCCTAGGAGTTAGGAGTTTGACTCCAGCCTGGGCAACATAAGGAGACTTCTTTAAAAAAAAAAAATCTTCCCATCCTTTTATATTCCAGGAAGCATCTTACTATAAAGAACCATCCTTTTCCATATCATTTAGATAAGACTTATGGTTAACCTCCTTGTTTATTTATGACAAGGCCAGACACAGACCCTCCAAATTCCCATTCTTTGTCTCATAAATGATTACCTGAACTGTTTCTTTTCTTTTTTTTTTTTTTTCTTTTTAATAAGACGGGGTCTCACTCTTGCTCAGGCTGGTCTCAAACTCCGGAGCTCAAGTGATCCTCCCGCCTCGGCCTCCCAGAGTGCTAGGATTATAGGCGAGAGCCACTGCACCCAGCCTACCTGAACTGTTTGTTGCCACTGACCAACCTGGGTAAAATAAAATATCTCTTGGATCTTGACCTACCCTTGGGCTTAAGGAAGCATTGGAACGTTAAACAACCTTTCATCTGAAGAATTGGTTGACCTCAGTGAAAAAAATGTTCTCTGGTCAGATCAACTGTCTGATCACCACACCTGTTCATCCCACTTCCCCACATTTGGTTCCTTCTAGCCTTGTTTACTCCTCACTATAAAAGAAAAGCTCTTTCTGCCTGATGTTTGAGATGCTTATAAATCTTATGACCAGAGCATTTTCCCTATTGCAATTGTCTTACCTAATTTCAGATTTGTTTTTTATTTGACAATACCAACCTTCAGTGCTTCCTGGAGCTTGCATAATTCACTTTCCAAAATGCAAAACTGTTGTTTTAGACCCTGAAGTTCTCGGTGGCAGCTACGAGATGGAAAGATGGTGTCTTTCTATACTTCTAAACTCTGAAATTCATAAATACACAAGCCTGAATCCTATGAACAATATGATATGGACAAGAAAAAAGAAACCAGAAAGTGGTTTATTTTTTGTTTTGTTTTTTTTTTCATTTTTTTGCCTTAGTAAGACCCAAGTTTGATGTATGTTTTACAGAAACAAAGGCAGACAGGACCCCATAGTTTCATCTTATCTGAGCTTAGCCTGAGTCTTGTGCTAACTTGAGCAGAAGACACGCATAAATACAAACATCAAGTATGTAGAAAAACTGTATTCCTGAATACAGATATGTCAAATCCATACCTGGGCTATGCAGTTCTGGCACCAGGTGTATATAGACCATACTCCATTTGTCCAAAGTTTTATTCTATCTTTGATGTTGGGAAAGTTGAAGTTCCAGGATGATCTTAACCAGCTTCTGCTATGGGATATATCTGCTGAAGAAATAATCACTCTGTAGGAAAAAAAAAAATAGAAAAAAATTAAAAACCCCTAAGTCAGAATAACAGCCTCTAATTAAACAAGAAGCTGGTTTTATAGCATGTCTCAGAAGCAGAGACTCCCCATAGCCAAAATTCTACAATTCAGGGATTCATTTATCCAACAAATATTTACTATGTACCTACTATGCTCCAAGTACCAAGGATTCAATAATGAATAACATAGAAACAATCCTGCCTGATGGAGTTTATGGTCTCATGAGGGAATAAAGATAAAAAATGAATAAATAAATAAGTAAAACATATGGGTTGCTAGATAATGAATAAATGCTAAAGAGAAAAAATTAAAGCAAGAGAGGGAAAATGTGAAATGTTGGATAGGAGTAAAATTTTAGGTAGGGAAGCCCTAGAAAGTCTCACTGAGAAGGTGACTTTTGAGAAAAAGCCTAAACTAAGTAAGGAAGCTGGCAATGCAAATATCTGGGAGAAGAGCAGTCCAGAGAGAGGGAATAGTAAGTGCAAAGGCCCTGAGGTGGAAGTTTGCCTGAAGTGTCTGAGGAATAGCAAGGATGCCAGGATTACTAGGGTAGAGAGACTTATTAGAAAATATGGTCAGAGGCCGGGCGCAGTGGCTCATGCCTGTAATCCTAGCATTCTGGGAGGCTGAGGCGGATGGATCGTTTGAGCTCACGAGTTCAAGACCAGCCTGAGCAAGAGCGAGACCCCGTCTCTACTAAAAAATAGAAAGAAATTAGCCAGACAACTAAAAATATATAGAAAAAATTAGCCGGGCATGATGGCACATGCCTGTAGTACCAGCTACCCGGGAGGCTGAGGCAGGAGGATCGCTTGGGCCTAGGAGTCTGAGGTTGCTGTGAGCTAGGCTGACACCAATGCACTCTAGTCCAGGCACCAGAGTGAGACTCTGTCTCCAAAAAAAAAAAAAAAAAACGAAGAAGCAGCATTGGTGAGTTTTAAGTAGAGGAGTAACATGACTTATGATTTTCACTGGCTCACTCTGGCTACTGTGTTGAGAATACACAGCTGGGGGGCAAGGACAGAAGCAGGACCGTTAGGAGACTTTTACAATATTCAGGAGAGCTAGAAAAGAGTCAAGTATGACATCATCATGGTTATTGCATTTTAAGGGTCTGTTTTTAAAAACTTTTTGTAAAGAGAGCTATAGCAACAAAGTTCCTGTGAAAAAGAGTCTCTTTCGGCCGGGCGCGGTGGCTCACGCCTGTAATCCTAGCTCTCTGGGAGGCCGAGGTGGGCGGATTGTTTGAGCTCAGGAGTTCGAAACCAGCCTGGGCAAGAGCGAGACCCCATCTCTACTAAAAATAGAAAGAAATTAATTGGACAACTAAAAATATATAGAAAAAACTAGCCGGGCATGGTGGCGCATGCCTGTAGTCCCAGCTACTCAGGAGGCTGAGGCAGAAGGATTGCTTGAGCCCAGGAGTTTAAGGTTGCTGTGAGCTAGGATGATGCCACAGCACTCTAGCCAGGGCAACACAGTGAGACTCTGTCTCAAAAAAGAAAAAAAAAAGAGTCTCTTTCGGTAGCACAGAGAATCAATGACTAAACTTTACCAATACTAAGATTTAAATTCTAGTCCTATGCCCCTCTTTCATCACTTAGTTGTCAGACTTATGCAATTAAATCCACCAGGAAAGGAGAAAATAGTTACCGTGCATTTGAACATAATTCCTTGTGATTCTCATTTCATTTGAACTCTTAAACTATGGCTGCCACATAAAATTCAGGATGTCCAGTTAAAATTTAATTTCAGATAAAGGATGAATAACTTTAGTATATAAGTATATTCCAAATGTTGCATGGGACATACTTATATTAAAAAATTATTCATTGTTTATCTGAAATTCAAATTTAGCTGGGTGTTCTGTATTTTTATTTGCTAAATCTGGTATCTCTATCCTAAATTGATCAGATCTCTCTAGTATTTTCTCTGTTCCACATTATGCCTTACCTTTCAGGTGAGGGCGGTGGAGGAGGAGGTGTAATTAGCTTGGATTGGAAGTGAGAGCCTTCTTTTTTTTTTAATAATCTTTTGGCTTTGGCTTTTAGCTTTCTTCTTCGTTGTTTAAACTTGGGCATGATTTCTGTAGAAAAAAATTTTTTTACATTTGTTACTGAAAAATAATAAATACATATAGAATGTCCACAAATCTTAAGTGTATTGTTCAGTGAATTATACTGTGAACACATTCTTGTAATTGTTGGGTTGCAGTCTGAAATGTCGGTTCTTAGTGCGCTCTTGGCTGAAGAATGACCAGACACACTGAAAGTAAGGTAAGCATGAAAATGAGGTTTATTGAGGAGAGAAAGATAGGATTATAGAGCAAGAGCAGGATATAGGTTTACACAGCAAGATACATATGCCACAGATGACAATTGGACCCATTGTTGTAGCAAAAGAGAGACCTTGGTTATGGTCTGGGTCTTGTTTTATAGTGTCTGGATTGGGACCTTCGTGTGGTTCAGACATCATCATGGAACCACTTCGATGGACAGTTGGAAGTTATATGACCTCAGTCTTACTGTGTATGTGGATCTCTCATGAGCCACTCTGAAAGCCTGTTTAGGGGGATGGTGAACTGCAGTGGCACCCACTTTTGTCCCTAGGAGACCTGAAATCCTTTGCTATTTACCTGACATTAACAACCACCTTGGTCAAGAAATAGATCACTACCAGCATCCCAGAAGTCCCCTGAGTGGAGGAAATGTAAATCCAGATTTAAACTCTCTCTGGAGATATCTCTAAGTTCGTTTTGCTTCTGTTGCTTTTCTCCATTAAGTTAAATGAATTTCCCCTTCTTTTTTTTTTTTAAGCTACACATGAAACGAAGTTTATTGAGCAAGGGCAAGATAGGTTTACAGAGCAAAAGCAATATATGTTCATCACGGACAACGAACGGACCCCCTGTTGTAACAAGAGGGGTCCTCCCTTTCTTTAAAACAGAGAAAATGGCTATAGTTGGGTTACGGTCAGTTATTAAAAGAATGCAAGTTTCTTTACCAATAACATTTACTGAGCTTCCACTGTGATAGGTAGAGTTGGTAGTAGGAGGAGGACACAACATTAACTGTTAATTGAATGCCCCTTTACTTTTAGGCAATTTCACATATATTTTCTCAGTTAATCCTCACTATCCTGCAAGGTGTTATCCCTGCCAAGGAGAATTTTTATCCCCATGTTTACAAAAGAATAAACCGAGGGTTAGAAAGATTAGATAATCTGCCAAAGCAATGCAATAACTTCTAAAGTCCAAATCTGTAAATCTTCAAAGACGGTTCCTTCTAATACACTGTGGTGCAGTAGTAGATTAAATAGCCAACTTACTGTACAATGAAATAACTGTTACCCCAATTCTGATACTTGGGTGTCTTAAAATGTTTATTTTAAATCATTTAAAAAACATTATCTAATATATTCATATTTTAATCCAGGTCCTTTTCTGAAGAAAATTAAGTCAGAGCTAATTTGAGCTGAAGTTCCAGAAGGGCTTTGCTGGTTTTAGTTGTTGCTACTTGAGGAACAAAGACATGGTTATTCAAGTAGCAGAACTGAAAATGGTCTCAAAGCCTAGGCCTCCTTCCCGACAAACTCACATTTGAATAGGAACAATTGGCCTTCAAAATACACATTCATTCCACTTTTGCTCACTCAGTAACCTTTCAGCACTTGGTATGGGGCACTCCACATGCTCAGCTCTCAAATTCCACTGGCTGAAGAGTTTCCCCATCCTGCTGTGGGTTGTAAAAACCAAGTAGCTTGGTTCCAAGACTTGCAGAGGGCATCCATAATGGCAAAGGGGGACAGTGTATCAACAATCCTTTTCCTAGAAGATTCTTTTTTTTTTTTTGGAGACAGATTCTTGCTCTGTTGCCCGGGCTAGAGTGCCGTGGTATCAGCCTAGCTCACAGCAACGGCCACCGTGTCTGGCTAATTTTTTCTATTTTTAGTTGTTTGGCTAATTTCTTTCTATTTATAGTAGAGATGGGGGTCTCGCTCTTGCTCAGGCTGGTCTTGAACTCCTGAGCTCAAAGGATCCACCCTACTCGGCCTCCCAGAGTGCTAGGATTACAGGTGTGAGTCACCGTTCCTGGCCCCCAAGACTTACCAATTGTTAATTGCCATATCTGTGCAGGTACTCGGTCCATGTGTGCATGCACAAATATGTACATATGTATACATACATAAAATTTTATAGGTTTTGGTTGAGTAAAATTAGTTGCAGACATAATGATACTTCACTCTCAGATACTTTAGCTTATGTTTCCTAATGTGGCCATGGAAATTCTTTTACAAAACCACAATCACAGTCAGGAAATTATCTTATCTAATAAACAGTCCATATTCAAATTGCTTCAATTGTCTCAATACTATTCTTTATAGCTTTTCCCTCCCCCCTCCACAATGCATTTTGCTTTAGTCTCCATTCATTCATAACAATTCCCCAGCCTTTTTAACATATGTATTTGCTCTTCACATTTCTTTTTTTTCCTTTTCTTTTCTTTTTTTTTTTGAGACAGTATCTCACTCTGTCACCCTGGGTAGAGTACAGTGGAGTCATCATAGCACACTGCAACTTCAAGCTCCTGGGCTCAAGTGATCCTCCTGCCTCAGCCTCCCAAGTAGCTGGGACTGCAGGTGCACCCCACCACACCTAGCTAATTATTCTATTTTTAGTAAACACGGGATCTCCCTCTTGCTCTGGCTGGTCTCCAATTCCTGAACTCAAGTAATCCTCCCACCTCCAGCCTCCCAGAGTGCTAGGATTATAGGTGTGAACCATCACTACTAAAATTATAAAATATTTTTATATTACCATAAAATTTATTATTATTATTTTTTTAGTGACAGAGGAATCTTGCTATGTTGTCCAGGCTGGGTCCTGAACTCCTGGCCTCAAGAGATCCTCCTGCCTCAGCCTCCTGAGTAGCTGGGACTACAGGTGCAAGCCACAGCACTTGGCATAATTTATTACTTTTTATTGTAATTTTGTTTGCATGTTTGTCGCCCTGCTGGAGTGTGAGCTTTTCAAGGGTATGATAAATTTTATTTATCTTTGTTTCCCCAGCATCTAGAGTATAGCAGGCACTAAATGTTTCATTCCAGAAATGAATGAAAGAAATCATTCCTGCTAAAGGTTAGCTAGCAAGTGTTCTTTTAGTTAAGGAATATGTTTCAACACAATTAAATTCTCTTAGGGAGGTTTTTAGTTCTTCAAATCATACCACATCTTCATATGATTGAAGGATGCGTCCAAAACTATTTTCCAGTAGGAAGATGCAATAAATAATACAGTAAGAATTACAATCTTCTGCAGGAGTTGGCACTGCTGCTTCTATCAAAACCCTACACAATGATATAAAAAGTTCTTTGGTCAGGGGCACTTCCGAAGCTGTAGCAGCAACGGAAATGACAGTTGCATTTCATACTATATTCCTAAAACACATTTTTATGGAGATCTCTTACACTCCCCCACAAATAGCCTTCAGTCAATTAATCGATTTCCATTACCAGTTCAATTGATCCTTCCTGAACACCTATAGCGACATTTCTGGTACTTGTTTATATTTAATTTTACGTTTTATGCTGTGCAGCATTGCTTTTTTAGTCACTGTCTTGTTTCTGTAAAGAGACTGCCGATCCCTAAAGTCTCGTCCAGCACAGTGTTAGGCATGCAGTAAACAGGTCACACTTTTTAAATTGACATTCTTACAGAATTCCAGACGATATCAAGGAATATAGTAATATTCCCAGTCAAGAATGTTACTTAAACACAGAAAATTTACCTTCTCAAACTTTAATGTGCATAAGAATCGCTGGGTGGAATCTTGTTAAAATGCATATTCTGATTCCGTAAGTCTGGGTGGAGCCCGATAATTTGCTCCCAAATATATTTTGCGGAGTGTTCATTAAATGGAAGTATGGTTAGGAGGGAGCCAGGCCGAGCACTTCTTCCCTAGTCCCAAACCTCCCCTTCCCCCCTCCATCCCCTCTCTTCGTCTAGCCCAAGTCCCCACTTCCTTAAGCCATTAGAGTACAAGCAACGACAGGCCCAGCTACGGAAGACCCGAGCCCAGATAACAAAGAAAGAATAGTCCCTGCACTTACTAGTCTAAGAGCCTGGGGATTAGATGGAGTCCAGGCAGTGGCCTCTCCTACTCCGTCAAGAAAAATTCAAAATTAAATCCTTGTCATGGAGGGACCAATCGTAGACACGGTCTCTCCACGATTCGCTCTCTCGGTAGTGCAGGGGAATAGACTGGCTTGTGATTGGCTGAGGTAGCACAATGCCCCAGCCAATGAGAGCTGAGGCGCTTCTAGTATGAATAAGAAGCAGGCGGGAGAGAAGGGGAGGGGTCGCAGGAGAGGAAAGAAGGTGTGTCACGTCCCCTATGCTGTCGGTGGAAGCTTTTGTGTAATTGGTTGGCTCTTCTTCTGATTGCACCAATCGCCAGCCCGTCTCTGCGGAGCTCTAACTATAAAATTGAAAGTAGAGAAGAGGAGGCAGCCAATGGAAAAAAAAATGTGTACAGCAGCCAATCCTCCTGAGGCGTTTTGTGTCTCTGCCCAACAGGAAAATGTGTTTCATGCGGAGGGGCGTTACCTAGTCGCCAATGGGCGGGCGCGAGTGGAACCGAGGAGCCAATGAGTGCGAGTCTTTGAGTGACAGCTGTCCAATAGAGACCCTCAGTGCTGGTACGGCTAGCGGCTTAAGCGCCGCCGCGGTCTGAGGAATGTCAACTATTCAACATGGAGGCGGAGGTCGATAAGCTGGAACTGATGGTGAGTGCAAAGTAAAGGAGATCTGCTAGGTAGTTTATTTTTCCCCAGTGGCCCCCGAAGTTGGGGCGCAATTTGGAGTCGCCGGAAACTCTGGGCGGCGGAGGCTGGACCAGAGTCTAGTTCCCTCCTGCTGCACCAAAGGGAGCCGCCACCGCCTGGTGTCTAAACCGCCGCGGGGGAAGGGGTTACATCCGGGAAACTCGTGAGGGAAATGGCGGGAGATGCTGAGGGTGCGGGGCCTTTGGAATTCCTTGTTCCTCACCCTCACCTTTCCATTCCTTAAGGAGCTGCGCCTGGTGCAGACAGCATTCTGTTTCCACCAAAAAAAGATGTGACTGGAACGTTCTCTAAACGCCCCACGAATAGGAGCGGTCGTTCACACTCCTAGAAAGGGGGATGCTGGGTGGGGTGGAGAATAAACCGAGGAGGGCGGGAAGAAATCCTTTCGGGGCTGAACTGTTCGTTCAAGTTCTCAAAGACAAGCTGAGAAAGTCTGAGGAAGGATGCTACACTTGCTTGCACAACTTCTTAGCGGCCAGGGAAGCCCCTAGACCCATTTCTGTTTGGCCCAGAGGTGGCAAACCTTGGGTGAGGGAGAGGTGTGAGCGATGGGGATCTGAACCACGAGCTCTTTTCCTGGAGCGCGGGCGGGATTGGTACAGGGTAAGAACGCTGCTCTCTAGTTGCCCAGTTTCATTCATCTGTGAAAGCAGAAGGTGGGGGCGAAGAATAGGAAAGGACTCCCGTTATTGCTGGCGTGTTTGGCCTGCACTAGGGCGCCAATCTGGGAGGTTGTCCTTCTAGTTTTCTTTAAGGATCTTTCCCTCTCTAGTCCTCTTTATCCCCTCCCTCCGGTCCCTAGATTTCCGGCTTAGCTTGATCGCCCGCGCTTTTTTCTTCTTCGTTGCCTTGTTCTGTGTTAATGAATTGGAGTGCCTCTAATATACAAATTTGATTTGAAAGCTTTTATTTGCTTTTAAACATTTTGTATTTAAATTTTCTTTATGGAGGGGGTGTGAGAATGGAGAGGGGTGGGGAGAATTGGCAGGGAAGAAGGAAAAATTTTCTTCAGATATTCAAACCTGTAATAATGACCTTTTGGTCAAAGTTTTATTTTTATCATTAACTGCCTTTTAAAAAACAAACAAAATGCTAAGTGTTGTATTAATAATTTGATTCTATCAACAGGCATAAATGTTTATTTTGTCATGCCCCTTTTCCATTCTGAATTCCTTCCTCTAGATGTAGGTATTTCTGCTTAATTGTTAGATGTTATTTCTGCTTTTAACAGGTTGTTTTTTTTTTCTCAAGTTGACTGGTTAATATTTAAGCTTTTTCTGGCCTTTGCAATAGAGTCAGTATTACCACAGGACTTATTTAGATTGATCAAATTCTATTTTAAGGGAACAAGGATTAAGTAAACAGCTTGAAAAAGGGAGGTTTTAGAAAATTATAGGTAGCCAGACTTTTAAGCTTTTAGATAGTGTTTGAATGATGGGGCAGTTTTTAAATTCTTTTTGAAGAGAAGAAGAAAAAAGAGTTTTTTTTCTTTCTTTTCCCGTCCCTTTTTTTGCCCAAGTTCACAGAGATAGTAAAATATGCTGTTAGTCCTACTATATATATAACATATATATGTGTATATATGTATATGTATATCTACATTTTTAAAAGAGACTGGGGTCTCTGCTATGTTGCCCTGGTTGCTGGTCTTGAAATTCTGGCCTCTAGCTATCCTCTCACCTCAGCCTCCTCAGTAGCTGTGATTATAGGCTCAAACCACTGTGCCTGGCTTTTCTTTTCTTAAATTCCTTGCAATTAAATTAGTGGTAGTTGTTTTTTTCTTTCAAGTTATTAGTTTCCATAATTATTAATATTAGGGTTTAAAAATGTATTTGGACTTTTATCATGATTTTTAATATTACTGCTCTTTATTGACTAGATAGTAGAAGACAGTGCCTCTCACCTTCAGATTTGCTATGTGCTTTTAGAAAAAATGTTACATCCGTGAACCATGTTAGTTTCTAACATTCTAAAGGTAAATGATTTCCTTGGCAATCTTCTGACTTTTGGTTTTACATTACTTAAATAAAGGATTTGCCAAGGAGCCAGTATTGATTATTAATAGGTGAAAAGAGAATGCATACTATTTAACTTTGAAAAGAAGGTGCAGAGCCCCTCTGTCTTCGGTCTTGGGCTGTTGGGTGGTTTGGTTGGGTTATTCGCAGTGACGTGCCTGTAATTCCAGCCCTTTGTGAGGCAGAGGTGGGAGGATCGCTTGAGGCCAGGAGTTTGAGACTGGGCAATATAGCAAGACTCCGTCTCTACCAAAGAAATATTTTAAAAAAATTTGCGGGGTATGGTGATGAGCACCTGTGGTTCAAGCCACTGGGGAGGCTGAGGCAGCAGGATTGCTTGAGCCCCAGAATTCGAGGCTACAGTAAGCTATGATCCTGTCCCTGCAGTCCAACTGCCTTTTCTCAAAAAAAGAAAGAGTTTATCCTAATTTTGTAGATAGCCTAGTCCTCTTAATTTAAAAAATTTTTGTATTTCTCTTGTTTGTTTTAACTTCCAATTCAGAAAGGTAAACATTTCTCTTTTAAACACTTGTCTTTAAAACCTGATACTTGACTAGCAGAGTTAAATATTCTATAATTTCAGTTATGTGGCCTAAGATTTGCGGCCAAGACCCTCATGTTCCAGCTATCCTGAATGAGTCCACTTCTTGGTAGGCTCAATCCAACCAACTAGCTGAACTGAACCATTTAAAGGGAGGTTGGTGAAAACAAAGAGAATGTATTTCTGTATCAATCAACATTACTAATGGGGGAATAAGCTCATTGTAGGGCAGTCTTTGTTCTCTAAATTTTTTCTTCACTTATTGATTAAGTGGTATTTGCCTAGTGCCCTCCTTTTGGGGTACGACTACTGATTGTACACAAAAGATGATGCAATGTGATACTATGATACTATTTCTATTTCTGGGTTTATATCTGACTTTTGATTAACATTCTAAAAGGTTAGAATGTTAATTGGCTTAAAACTCCCGCCTCCCTCGGTCATGATTTTCTCTTTGATATTTCTAAATTTGAAGGAAATGGAAATGGCTTTCCTCCTATATTTAAGATATTTTGGGAGTTAACTGAAATTTTAAAATCTCCTTCTATAGTATTCATTTACTATTTTTTTCTTAACAACACCTTGATTTCACCCATAGTATTCATTTAGATGGAATTAATGTTGTTCTGTTGAGAGCACACTGATTCCCTCCCTGGCAGTCTCTTCCCTTGTTATAATAGCCCTCAGTAAACGCATGAGATGAAAAGCCATGAGATGGTAAGTGCTTTTTGTTTTTTTGTTATTGTAGTTTAGATTCCAGAGTGATAGATTGAATATGGAGAGACTGAGAAACTTCTTATTTACTTTTCATTTGTTTTCTTTAATATTCTTATTCAAAGGGCTCATTATATATGGCAGTTGGTCAGTTGCCTTGGAGAAGGAGCTAATCAACATCTCTGCAGAGACCAGAAACATTTTTCACAATTTTGCCTTAGTAGTAATTATAACCAGTTTTGTTAATACCAATCCTAAGGTATTAACAATAAACATGTTGATTACCTCTAAGGCTTAGGACATATTTACAAAATTCTTTTTTACACCTATACATGTTTCTGTTTGAATGTTAATTTGTGTTTTAGTTATCAAAAAATGATTTCACTTTGATATTTTAGTCTTATTCTTTCTTTTTAAATATTAATATAAATGTTTTTTGGTTTTGGATGTCTTCTGTCCAAAATGGCAACCCTACTTTAAATTCTTTTCACACTGAAGCTTCAACTGATGGAAGATGCTTTTGTGTTCCTTTCCTACTTATTACTGCTAACGAATGCTCTGACTTTATTGCACTACTGTACTTTACAGCTAGCAGTGCAATAGTATTGTCAAAGCATCTGAAAGCAGGACGCACGCCAGAATTTTGATTCTTGCCTTACGTCTTTCTTCAATATCTGTGAATAATTTACCACAGCCTTTGTTGCTGAAAACTATAATTTTGTTACTAACAGTGTACCTTTTAGAAAGTCACAATTTGAAAAGAAAAACTAATTAAAAGCTCACTATTGTATTGCATTATGAAACATATTGAGAGAATACTTTTTATATCTAAGTTGTTATGGCTTTTCTGAATGAGTAGTATCTTTACAATTTTCTGTTTTCTGTTAAAGATTTGTATAGGTTCTGGTAAATCTTAGGTTTTATTTAATTGAATTTTATGATGTACTGGGTAGGTGATGAAAACAATCTCTGCTGTATATTTCCTGTGGTAACTTGCCCCAAGCCTAAATGGCACTAATTTTGTGTATTATAGGAAATGTTTGAGTTTAAAACCTAAGAGTCCTTGGTTTTTTTTTGTTTGTTTGTTTTTGTTTTTTTCTGAGACAGAGTCTAACTCTGTCCCCCTGGGGTAGAGTGCAGTGGTGTCATCTTAGATCACTGCCTCAGCCTCCCGAGTAGCTGGGATTACAGGGGTGCACCACTACACCTGGCTAATTTTTCTATTTTTAGTAGAGACAGGGTCTCTGCTCTTGTTCAGGCTGGTCTTGAACTCCTGCCCTCAAGTAGTCCTCCCACCTCAGCCTCCCAGAGTGCTAGGTTTACAAGTGTGAGCCACCTTGCCTGGCCTGTTTGTTTGTTTTTTTGAGATAGAGTCTCACTTTATTGCCTGGGCTAGAGTGTAGTGACATCATCATAGCTCACTGTAACCTCCAACTCCTGGGCTTAAACCATCCTCCTCCCTCAGCCTCCTGAGAAGCTGGGACTATAGGTGTGCCCCCACCATGCCCAGCTAATTTTTTGATTTGTTTGTAGAGACAGGGTCTTGCTATGTTGCACGGCTGGTTTTGTTACAGGTACATGCCACTGGACCTAGCAAAACTCACCAATTTTAAATGTACAATTTAATGAGTTTTGACAAATGTATGTAATCATGTAACTATCACAAGCCAGGATATAGTACAACATTTCCATCACCTTAAAAAGTTCCTTTGCGGGGGGGGGGCAAGGGCAACATACATAACCTAAACATCTGTACCCCCATAATATGCTGAAATAAAAAAAAAAAGTTCCTTTGTGGTCTGGTATGGTGGAGCTCCCCTATAGTCCCAGCTACTCTGGTGGCTGAGGCAGGAGGATCACTTGAGCCCAGGAGTTAGAGTCTAGCCTGGGCAACATAGTGAGACCCCCTAACTTCCTTTCCTTTTGCAGTCAACTTCTTCCCAAACTCCTTGGCAACTACCAATATCTAGTTTTGCCTTCTAGAATTTCATATAAATTGAATCATACAGTATACAGCCTTTTGTGTCTGGCTTTTTAGCATAATGCTTTTGAGATTCATCCGTTTTGTATATATTAGTAGCTAGACAATTTTAATTACTGAGTAGTATTCCACTATAGAATATCACAAATTGTTTATGCATTCACCAAATTGTGGACTTTGGATCATTTCCCAGTTTTGCTTATTATGAATAAGGTTGCTGTGAACATTGAAGTACCTCTTTGTGTGGACATGATGTTGTCATTTCTTTTGGGTAAATACTGAGGGATGGAATTGCTGGGTAGCATGATAAATGTATGTGTGAAAAAAAATCTATGCTGGGCCGGGCGCGGTGGCTCACGCCTGTAATCCTCGCACTCTGGGAGGCCGAGGCGGGCGGATTGTTTGAGCTCAGGAGTTCGAGACCAGCCTGAGC
>NW_012148452.1:2164101-2179959 GCF_000956105.1 Propithecus coquereli
AGAAATATATGGAAATTATAGTAAGTCTTGAAAAGCCTCAAACTTTGTTCTTGTTTTCCAAAACTGTTTCATCATTTTGCATTTACAAATAAGTTTTCTGTCAATTTCTACAAAAAAAGCCTGCGAGATTTTGGTTGGGATTATGTTGAATCTAAAGAACAATTTGGGGAGAAGTGATATCTTAACAATATTGAACCTTCTGATGTATGAACATTATATATCTCTCCATGTATTAGGTATTTTAAACTTTCTCTCAACTGTGTTTTACAGTTTTCAGTGTATAAGTCTTGCTTATAATTTTTTTACAGTCTGCTTAGTGTGATTTCTGCTGGTGTACTGTATCATAAAAAGAGCAAGAACAGTTACCATATGTGTTCTAAGTACATTGAATTTCAGGAAAAAAGCAAGCAATATGTTAAGAAATATCCTTAAAAGATAGCTGGTAGAATAAATACCAGAAGGAAGAAAGATACCTGAGATGTTAGGTATAGACTCATGGACAACATTTGGGATTATTCAAACTGTTTCGCCGGTATCATGTGTAGCTTTTCTTGTATAGTTCGTCATTCTTTAAGCCCTCTAATTTTGAGGGCACATATCTGTAGCTTTTTTGTTAATGGAGTTGCAAATAAAGGTAACAATGAAAGTATTCCTGAAATTAATTTGTTCTGTCTTTTAACTTGAAACCACGGGTGAAAAAACCCTGCCTAATTTTTGAGAGTGTCAATGATGTTAGGAAATTCTTGAAGTCATTATTATTTTGTGTTAATATATGACAATAGCTACTTAGTATTTGAATTTTCACTTAAAATCTAAGAGGAAGGCATAGAGAAATGACTTTAAAAATATTAAATAGTTTTAAAATTTTTATTAGAGCATAGGTATTATGGATAATGGATATTTTATATACTTTTTATTTGCATATTTTCAAATGAATATATATCACATATTGTTAAATTCTAACAAATATAAAGAGAAAAGAAAGAATAAAGTGTCGTTTTTTACTAGTAAGTCTTTTGATTTACAAAATGATGATTTGTGCTGGTCTTTAGTTCCAGAAAGCTGACTCTGATTTGGATTACATTCAGTACAGGCTGGAATACGAAATCAAGACTAATCATCCTGATTCAGCAGGCGAGGTAATCTGCAAATTAAATAAACCTTTTTTTAAAAAAAAAAATCCTTTTTAACAGAATATTTTATAAAAAGAATTTTCTAATAGTATTTCTAATAGTAAAATAGTAATAGATAAGAATTATATTATTAAGTTTATAGAATCTTAAAATCTTGTGTTGGAAATTTGGTCATGGCATACTGGAGAGATTATACCAATAGTCAGTGAAATTTATTGCTTTCTTTTTTAACCTTTAAAAAAAAAAATCACTGAGGTCAGAGGTACAAGCTACTGAAATTCCAAGAGACAATATAGCTACTTCTAAAGCAGTGGTTCTTCAATAAGTTTGAGGGGAGAAGTCCTGGCAGTCACGATATTCTCTGAGGAAGATGATGATATATTGTTAAATTTGTTTAATTATATGATATGAACAGTGATTTTTGCATAAAATTATATATTTAGTTATTCTAAGTTTAGGTTGATTAGAAACATTAACTCTGTTCATATGCCATAAAATCGTAAGTATACATGTCCATGGGGTAAAAGTGAACAATCTCCAAGCATTATTTGTTAACATTAATTTACCACTTAAATCATTAATGTATTTTCATAGTTCTTCCCAGGAGACAAGAAATACCATATTTCACAGTTTTTCAAAAAATTCCATACAACTCAAAAAATTTTTTTGGATTATGCAGAAGTACAATTAAAGTAACATTTTATACAAAATTGGGAAAACTTCATGAATGTTTAATTTTTACTGTTTATTTCATGGAATGCCAGAATTCTATGGCAGTGTAGTTTGAACTGTTTTAGCTCCCTAACTAACTTGATTTTTTCTTTGTCTTTTCTTTTTCTTTCTGACTGAGGACAAACTAACCATTCTGGTCCAGTGGTACCACCTAATGACTGACTAAAGGAGTCATTTGAATCAGTATCTTTCAAGTACTACAGTGGAACACATTTCATTTAGTGCTCCCACTTTTCCTCTGTCTTCCGTCTCTCATCTTTGTTCTAATCCAGTTATTTTTCTTTTCTACAGCTTTAAAAAAAAGTTTTATTGAGCTATGATTCATATACCATAAAATTCACCCTTTTAAAATATATGATTCAATGGTTTTTTAGTATATTCACAGTGTTGTGCAGCCATCACCACAGTAAGTTTTTGAACATTTTGATCACCTCAGAAAGAAACCCTATACCCGTTAGTAGTTACTCCCTATTACCCTTCCTTGCTGCCCTACCAGCTTCCAGTAACCACAAATCTACTTTCTGTCTTTGTAGATTTGTCATCTGAACATTTCACATAAATGGAATCATATAATATGTGGCCTTTTGTCTGGTTTCTTTCACTTAGCATAATATTCTCAAGCTTTATCCACATTGTAGCATGAATCAGTAGTGGTGTGACCATAGCTTACCCAGCCCTGAACCCCTGGGCTTAAGCAATCCTCCTGCCTCAGCCTCCCGAGTAGCTGGTATGACTGGCTAATTAAAAAAATTTTTTTTTAGAGATTGGCGGGGGTGGGGAGCGATGTTGCCCGGCTAATCTTGAATTCCTAGCCTTAAGCAATCCCCTTGCCTCAGCCTTCCTTCATTTCTTTTTTTTTTATTTAATTGGGACAGGGTCTCTAGCTCTGTCTCCCAGGCTACAGTATCATCATAGCTCGCTGTAACCTCAAACTCCTGGTCTCAAGTGATCCTCCTGCCTGAGCCTCCTGAGTAGCTGGGATTACAGGTGTGTGCTACCATGCCCAGCTAATTTTGGGTCTCGCTCTTGCTCAGGCTGGTCTTGAACTCCTGACTTCAAGTGATCCTCCTGCCTCAGCCTCCCAAAGTGCTAGGATTACAGGTGCGAGCCACCTCACGTGGCCCCTTCATTTCTTTTTAACACTGAACAATATTCCATTGTATGGCTATACCACATTTTCTTATCTATCCATCAGTTGATGGACATCTTTCCACCGTTTGGCACTATGAATAATGCTGCTATGAACATTCATGTACAAGTTCGTGTATGGACATGTTTTAATTTCTCTTGGGTATATAAGGCCACTAATGGACTTACTGGCCATATGGCAACTTGTTTAATATTTTAAGGAACCACCAAAATACTAATATGACCAAAGCAGGTTAACCATTTCACATTCTTGGTTTTTTAAAAAAATTATGGTAAAATATATATAACATGAAATTTACTGTTTAAATCTTTTTTAAGTATACAGTTCAATGGCATTAAGTATATCACATTGTTGTGCAAGTATCATCACTATCCATCTCCAGAACTTTTTCATCTCCCTGAACTGAAGCTCTATACCCATTGAACTATAAAGCCCATCCTTTTTCTTCTCCAATCCTTAGCAACCACCTTTCTACTTTCTATCTCTATGAATTTAACTGCTCTGGGTAACTCAGATAAGTAGAATCATACGATATTTGTCCTTTCGTGACTTCTTTCACTTAGCATAATGTTTGCTTATTTTACTTAGCATAATGTTCTCCATATTCATCCATATTGTAGCAATCAGAAATTCCTTCCAAGGGTGAATAATATCCCATTGTATGTATATATGTACCACATTATGTTTATCCATTCATCTGTCAGTGGACATTTGGTTTGCTTCCACGTTTGGCTATTGTGAATGCTGCTGCTGTGACACTGGTGTACAAATATCTGTTTTGAGTACCTGCTTTCACTTTTTTTTCAGCTCTTCTCAACATTTTCAGACACACTACATGTTCCCTAAGTTTCATTTTCTTCCATGGGAACATCTCTTTTGGTGCTCTATCCTTCTGCACCAATCTGACCTCCTGCTCTACAGGCCTTCTGCATGGTTGTCTTTCTGGGATTTCTTTACTATCATTTTGGCCTTTGCCTTTATTTTATTCCTGTATTGGATCACGTTTCACTCTGTCTTGGTTTATTTCCTTGATGTGGTGAAGCATATCCCTTAGAACTGCAAGTCCCCAACTCCAGGCCTGGACTGATACCAGTCCGTGGCCTGTTAGGATTTGGGCTGCACAGCAGAAGGTGAGCGGAGGGCGAGTGAGTAAAACTTCATCTGTATTTACAGCCACTCTCCATCGCTTGCATCACTGCCTGAGCTCTGCCTCCTGTCAGATCAGTGGTAGCATTAGATTCTCCCAGGACTATGAACCCTACAGTAAATTGCATTCGAGGTATCTAGGTTGGGTGATGCGCTCCTTATAAGAATCTAATGCCTGATGATCTGAGGTGGAGCTGAGGCAGTGATGCTAGTGCTGGGGAGTGGCCGCAAATATAGATTATCATTAGCAGTGAGGTTTGACTGCATAGAGACCATAATAAATTAATTGCTTGCAGACTCATATCAAAACCCTATCAGTGAGTGGCAAGTGACAATTAAGCTGCATCTAGTGGCAGGCATTATAGTGGCAAGTGGGCATCTTACTTCAATTGTACAGCTGCATCTGGTGGCAGGCTTTATAGTGGCAAGTGAGTTAATGTACTTCAATTGTACAGCTGCATCTGGTAGCAGGCTTTAAGTAGAATCTGACACTTAACTTTGGTCCGAGCTAAAGGACTGCCTGCCCATTATTTTATTTACCACTTCCGTCCATGCCTCTTTCCCTGCACTGCTCACTTGTCTCAGTCACAGTTTTGGTAAGCCTACAAGCTAACCCTAGCAAAAATGAGTAAAAAACAAAGGTCGCTGGAGAGCTTCTTTGAAAAGGGGGAAAGACCCAATGATGAGACAACAGAAGACTCTAAGACTGCGAACAAAATGAAAGCTGCATTTAAAAGAAAATACCAAGAGCACTACTTAAATTATGGGTTCATTGCAACAGGTGATTCACATTCTCCAGACTGGCTATCCAATGAAGCCATGAAACCTTCATAACTGCTTTGCCACATGGAGACCAAGCACCCTGCATTAAAAGACAAGCCTTTTGAGTTTTTCAAAAGAAAAAAATGTGAACATGAAGAACAGAAGCAATTATTGAAGGCCACCACTTCATCAAATGTGTCTGCACTGAGAGCATCACTGTTAGTGGCTAACCGCATTGCTAAAGCTAACAAGCCCTTTACTCTTGGTGAAGAGTTGATCCTGCCTTCTACTAAGGATGTTTGCTGTAACTTTTGGGGGAGGCTGCAGTTCAAAAGGTGGCACGTGTTCCTCTTTTGGTTAGCACCATAACTAGATTAATTGATGAAATAGCAGAGTATATTAAGGCACAATTGTTAGAGAGGATTAATGAGTCACCATGGTATGCAGTCCAGGTTGACGAGTCTACCGACATTGACAATAAAGCAACAATGCTTGTTTTTGTGTGATATATTTTTCAGGAGGTTGTGCATGAGGATATGTTATGTGCACTTTTGTGTACATAGACTGCAGAACTATTCAAGTCTCTGAATGATTACATATCAGGAAAACTGAATTGGTCATTTTGTGTTGGTATATGCACAGATGGATGGAGTGGCTGCCATGACTGGACAACTTTCTGATTTCACTACTTGGGTCACAGAGGTTGCTTCTGAATGTGAGTCTACACACTGTCATCCATAGAGAAATGCTGGTCAACCAAAAAATGTCACCTGAACTAACAATGTTTTGCAGGATGTGATTAAAATGATCAACCACATTAAAGTACATTCCCTTAACTCACGTCTGTTCACTCAGCTCTGTGAGGAGATGGACGCAAAGCACACATGTCTTCTCTTATACACAGAAGTGAGATGGCTTTCTAAAGGAAGATCACTGACCAGAGTTTTTGAGTTATGAGAGCTGCTCCAGAGATTTCTTTTAGAGAAACAGTCACCAATGGTAGCACATTTCAGTGACAAAGAATGGGTGGCAAAACTTGCACGCTTGTGTGACATATTCAACCTGCTCAATGAACTCAATCTGTCACTTTAGGGGAGAATGACAACTGTGTTCAAGTCAGCAGATAAAGTGGCCACATTCAAAGCCAAACTGGAATTATGGGGGCAACAAGTAAACATTGTGATTTTTTCTTTTTTTTTTTTGAGACTCACTCTCTTGCCTGGGCTACAGTGCCGTGGCGTCAGCCTAGCTCACAGCAACCTCAGGCTCCTGGGCTCAAGCGATCCTATTGCCTCAGCCTCCCGGGTAGCTGGGACTACAGGCATGCACCACCGTGCCTGGCTAATTTTTTCTATTTTTAGTTGTTTGGCTAATTTCTTTCTATTTATAGTAGAGATGGCGTCTTGCTCTTGCTCAGGCTGGTCTCAAACTCCTGAGCTCAAGCCATCATCCCGCCTCGGCCTCCCAGAGTGCTAGGATTACAGGTGTGAGCCACCGTGCCCGGCCTAATATTGTGATTTTTGATATGTTTCAAATATTAGCAGAGATTTTGAAAGAGACTGAGCCAGGGCCTTCTTTCTCCAAGCTGGTGCATGATCACCTATCTCACCATTTAGAAGAGTTTGAACATTACTTCCCAACCACAAAAGACCCCTGAACTGGGAAGGAATGGATCCTCTACCCATTTGTTAATAAGCCAGGTGAGTCGACTTAGTCGGTGCTAAAAGAGGATCAACTACTTGAGATTGCAAATGATAGTGGTCTTAAAAGTATGTTTGATACAACTTCAAATCTTCGTATGTTCTGGATTAAAGTCAAGGCGGAATATCCTGAGATTCCCACAAAAGCACTGAAAAGCCTGCTTCCATTTCCAGCATCCTATCTTTGTGAAGCAGGGCTTTCTGCAGTGACAGCAACCAAAATGAGATTAGGGAGTAGACTAGACATAAGCAACAAACTTCGGGTGTCACTGTCTTCCATCGACCCCAGATGGGACTGTCTAGTTGCAGGAAAACAAGCTCAGGGCTCCCACTGATTCTGCATTATGGTGAGTTGTATAATTATTATATATTATAATGTAATAATAATAGAAATAAAGTGCACAGTAAATGTAATGGGCTTGAAGCATCCCATCCCCCCCACACCCCCCGCCCCGCCAACCACCTCTGGTCCATGGAAAAATTGTCTGCCATGAAACCGGTTCCTGGTGCCAAAAAGGTTGGGGACCGCTGCTCTAGAAGAGTGTGCTGAGGAAGAATAACCTGAAGAAGAATACACAGAAAGTTAACTTTTTGACACATTGAATGTTTGAAAAAGTCTTCATTGCGCCCTTTATTTAACCCCTTACTTGGTAAATTGTTTGTTTGAATATAGAATTCTAAATTGGAGATTTTCTCTTAATTTTAACATCATTGCTTTGTGGTGTTTTTAGCTTCTATTGTTGCTGTTGAGAAATAGATACCAATCTGATTTCTGATCCTTTGTGTGTGCTTTCCTCCTCAATCCTCTGCTTCCCCCACCACCTTGCCCATGTCTTGGAACTTTCGGAATATTTGTTCTATGCTGTGAAATTTATAGTTATAGTATAGATCTTTTCATTAATTGTGCTGTCACTTAGTGGGACCCTTTTACTCTGAAAACATATGAACCTGAAGTGTTATAACATTTCTTACCTAGTATATTCATAAGAAAAGAAATTTTCTTTTATGGCCATTTTTACCAGTCATATATTGGACCTCCTCCATCTACCATCTGTTTTTCTTATCTTTTCTTAGCTGTTTTCATTTTTGTGGTTTTCTTCCTACTTTTGGGGATATTTCTTGGACTCTATTTTCTAGTTCTTCTACTGGAGATCTTTTATTCAATACAATATTCAGATGTCTAGACACATGAATAGAAATATACCATTCAGGGCAATGGGGCAGGTCGCAATGTTATTAGGGTTTATAATAAGTAGATACTCCAAAAATTATTTTAATATATACTATTTCTCTATTTGCCAGACTATACGTTTGGTGTCATCTGTTATTTCTTCTCCCATATCAAACAAACCACCAGGTTCTCTTAATGTTTTTCACGCTGTCTCCCTTCTGTCTCTCTACAACTTCTGCTGCTCATGCTATAGGCCTTGATCACTTCCTGCAGAATTATTTTAACAGTGTTTAAGATACATTTCCTGTCCCTATTCCTTCCTATTAGAAGATAACCAAGATAGTATAGTTTTATGGAAATCAAGAATTCACTTTAGGCTGGGCTTGGAGGCTCACACCTGTAATCCTAGCACTCTGGGAGGCCGAGGCAGGGGGATCACTTTAGGTCAGGAGTTCGAGACCAGCCTCAGCAAGAGTGAGACTCTGTCTCTACTAAAAATAGAAATTAGCTGGGCAACTAAAAATAGGAAAAAAAAATTAGCTGGGCGTGGTGGCACATGCCTGTAGTCCCAGCTACTCAGGAGGCTGAGGCAGGAGTATCACTTGAGCCCAGGAGTTTGAGGTTGCTGTGGGCTAGGCTACTGCCACGGCACTCGGCACTCTGGCTTGGGCAACAGAGCAAGACTCTGTCTAAAAAAAAAAAAAAAAAAAGTTCACTTTAAGAAGATGGAATAGGAAGAAATTAAGGAACGGCAAGAGGAGTGTCAAAAATATATTCTAAAAAAAACACAAAACAACCAAAACCAAACAAACAAAAATATATGCTATATAGCAAGACTGACCTTTCGATTGTTTTAAATACTTTGTTAAAAGATACTAGTCTAATGGGGTGTTAAATTGAGGAAATATGTTATTATAGGTTCTAGAAGCTTGGCGATAAATGGAGTGAGAAAAATGAAACTGATTTTGAAGTGACAACAGAATCAAAACAAGGGATTAATTTTTCCCCCCAGTATAGGGAAGATCTGAAGTCTGAACAAAGGGATATATTGAAAAGGTTATTGATATACAGAGAATTTAAGGTTCTGGGGGATATAAGGAGGAAACAGTAATAGGAGTGGTAGTGTTAGGAGTGGATGTAGTGTAAGGATGAGAATGTCCATAGATGTTTTCATTTGGGGATGAAAAGCCAGGAAGTTGGAGTTTCTACTGGATAGTTTCTGTCTTCTTAGCAAAGCAGTTGGTGAAGTCATGTGCCAAGAAGGAGTGGAGGGGAATTGGAGGGAGTAGAGAAAGTTTGGAATAGCCGGGAACCATTAGGGAATGAAAAGAATTACTAAGTGGCAGAGCTCAAAGTATCTTTTATGGAATAGTGGCTATTTATATTACAAAATGAATTTGAAAAACCAGTGTAGTTTATAAATACATGTGAGTTGGCATGAATTTTGTATTTTGTATGTATATAAATAAATTAGTATGTACATATACTTTAGCACCATGATAGTATGTTAAGAATTTTATAATATATGGTTTCAAGTTATCTTATTCTTGAAGAAAAAATAAAAATAGTGCCTTTAATCTTCTGCTGAATAGTATTTAAATAATATTTTGGAAATACTATGTAATTGTGAACTATGCATCCAATGTTATATATTTAAAGTAACTTTATTAGCTGTTTATTATTGCTAAATTTTTTTGTGGGTTGTTTCTGAACCTGGGCTATAAATTCCTTGCAAATAGGATCTAGGTCTTATACTTCTTTCTTTTCCACCTCCCATCCTCTGTCATACGATTGCATAATTAAATACTCAGCAGTGTTGAATTAAATGAATGGTAGACTATGTTGTATATTTAGTATTTTAATTCTTAAAAAAAAGCTTAATTTTTCCTTTTCATAATTTAATGTGTATTAACTTTCTTCCTGATATAGAAAAATCCGGTTACGCTCTTAAAAGAATTGTCAGCGATAAAGTCTCGATATCAAACTTTGCATGCACGCTTTGAACCAGCTGCTGTTGAGCAGAAAGAGACTAAGAGGCGCATTTGTGCTACTGTGAATAAGACTATCAACATGATACAAAAACTACAAAGGCAAACAGACCTGGAGGTAATGCTGTCAGTTGACAGGTTGGATTTGTATAGTTTTAGTTCTGAGTGTTGCTTTGAAAGATAAACCCCCAGCAACTTACATTTTGGAATTCAGCAGTCTATTTGAACTATTGGTAGAAATGAGATTTTTCTTCATACCCTGAAGTATAATAGCTCTTATCTCCTTTTATATTAAAATAAGTGTATGGACTTGACATGGTTAATGAAGAGGTGTGCTGTCTTGGATTATGTAACTATGGCAAAAGAGAAAACTCGCTTATACTTATTAAATCTACCAGCTTTGCTGGTTCCTATAAAGTACTAGTGAGACTGAGAAGTCTGGAAAGCATCTATATCAGTGACTTTTTTTTAGTTTTTTAAGTTCTCCTTTCCTTCATTTAAGTTGGCAGGGATAAAATGGCCCACTTTCTGCATACCTTCCCTCCATTGCCCATCCACATCTCATTTAGTGTAAGAATCCTTTTAATTGTAAGCCTCTATCATTGATAGGTATACAACTCTTCAGATATGTTGACGTAGAAAAAAATATAATGAGCTGCTAAACTAGGCACTAAGATTTTGAACTGAAAACTGAAGGATTTGGCAGCATTTTCATTTACTATCAAGAAAAAGCTGGGGCCTTAGAAAGTAAAGCTGTATGAGATGGAGTCAAAGAGTAGAACTAAATTATCTGGACGAAGGATCGCCAATCTGTTTTATCTCAGGTGCCAACTGCAAATGGTTGCTTAGAGTGCTGTATTAAGGAGCTATGTTTTTATTTGCCAACTCTGAACTAAATTATGGCATAAGATACTTCAAACTATGGGCTCGTAACTAAATTTCATAGGTTGACTACCCAGGTCAATTTGATAAAAAATTCTTTACATTGCAAATAGAGGGGAGAAAAAAGAGAACAATATGTGGTTGAAACTATAAAATGATACCTTAGATGCATCTGTTATGTCACAGGAAGATCAATGGTGGAGGAGGGAAGGGCAATTAAAAAGGGAATAGAGGCCGGGCGTGGTGGCTCATGCCTGTAATCCTAGGACTCTGGGAGGCCAAGGCGGAGGGTTGCTCAAGGTCAGGAGTTCAAGACCAGCCTGAGCAAGAGTGAGACCCCGTCTCTACTAAAAATACAAAGAAATTAGCTGTACAACTAAAAATATATAGAAAAAATTAGCCAGGCATGGTGGCATATGCCTGTAGTCCTAGCTACTTGGGAGGCTGAGGCAGAAGGATTGCTTTAGCCCAAGAGTTTGAGGTGGCTGTGAGCTAGCCTGACACCATGGCATTCTAGCCCAGGCAACAGAGCAAGACTTTGTCTCAAAAAAAAAAAAAAAAAGGAATAGAAGTAATAGGTAGATAGAATTTAAAACAATAATGGTGGTGTCACATGGTAATAAATTAAATGCAAAAAATGTATGTGATAAACTTTCATAAATACAACTCAAATCACATATTCTTCATTGTAGTTGATCAAAGCCTGACAATAGAAGCACATAACCTTATTCATGGAAAACCTGTTTTTTTTTTTTTTTCCAGACAGAGTCTCACTCTGTCACCCTGGGTAGAGTGCAGTGGCATCATTGTAGCTCACTGCATCTCAAACTCCTGGGCTCAAGCGATTTTCTTGCCTCAGCTTCCCCAGTAGCTGGGACTACAGGTGTGTGCTTGGCTAATTTTTCTATTTTTAGTAGAGATGGGGTCTCCCTATTGCTCAAGCTGGTCTCAAACTCCTGAGCTTAAGCGATCCTCCCGCCTCAGCCTCCCAGAGTGCTAGGATTACAGGTGTGAGCCACCACGCCCAGCCCTACAAATCTTGAAGAGAGATTCAGTATAGTTCCAGATGTACATATCAACATATCTGTATAGAAATCGATAAATTTATTGAAGCACAAAATAAATTTGGATGAATGAACAAAGAGAAAAATGGCATTTTGAATATTTACTACAAATTGCCCTTGCTGGGTATAATAAATAGATGATACATTTCTGTTTGAGACTACAGGTACAGAAAAATAGCTATGCAGTGATAGGGGATTTCAATCATCTGAATATCTGTAAAGGTCTTCATTTAGTTACAAGAAGAAATATCTGACTGGGCCAATAAACCTAGCACTTTGGGAGGCCAAGGTGAGAAGATTGCTTGAGCCCAAGAGTTCAAGGTTGTAGTGAGCTATGATCCAGCCACTGTTCCTTCAGCCTGGGTGACAGAAACCCTGTCTTTAAAAAAAGAAAAATCTGAAATGAGCTATAATTTTGTTCAGCTTTCAGGCAGAAAACTAAGGGAGCTTTCACTGTGGATCAGGGAAAGGAGAAATGATTGAAAAGTAGGTTATAAAACTTCAAAAAGGAGGTCATATTTTAGAATCAGTGATGGTCAAGTGGGGAAATACTGGCTATAGTAGGTCTTGAATCTACTACTTTAAAATGAGAGTAGTGGAAAGTTCAGAGAAAATACAGGTGTGATGCTCAATCTTCTCAGAGATGTTTAAGATTAGAAGGGATTATTAAAGCCGGCACTGTCACTTATGCCTGTAATCCTAGTACTCTGGAAGGTTGAAGTGGGAGGATTGCTTGAGCTTAGGAGTTTGAGACCAGCTTGAGCAAGAGGGAGACCCCATCTCTACTAAAAATAGAAAAATTAGCTGGTGGCATGCGCCTACATGTAGTCTGACCTACTCAGGAGGCTGAGGCAGGAGGATCACTTGAGCCAGGAGTTTGAGGTTGCTGTGAGTTAGGCTGACGCCACCACACTCTAGCTGGGGCAGCAGAGCGAGACTCTGTCTTCAAAAAAAAGGGAGGCGGGGATTGTTAAAATTTTTATGATCCAAATGTGAAAGAAAAGGAAATGACATCTGTAGAGAGTTGTATAACTAGAAATAGCTCTATGAGTCCAGAGTTTAAAGGATATGCAAGGTAGAATTTGTAAAGGAATTTCAAATATTAAAAGGTGTTTATTAGTCATAGGGACAAACCTGTGAACATAGTTAAGAAAGTCAAAGGCTAGATTGAGCTGAGGCCTCTCAAATTTTCTAAAATAACCAAAAGGGCCTTTAAAATTATTTTGGGAGCATACAAGAACAAAAAAGGGGTAAGTCTGCTTAGGGCAAATGGTACTTTGTTTAGAGATAACAGAACGCAAAGCTGTTTAGGTATTATCTTGCTATAACCTTTATCAAAGAGAGTGGTTTTTTTATTTGGAAGGGTTGAAAATGTATTCGAGTGGATAATATTCAAAAAGAGCATTTGAATTGATAATATTAAATAATAAATAGGGAACAGAAAAGGAGATGGGAGAAAGGAATTATTAATTTGTTCATTTTTCTTAGCTGATTTAAGACATCAAGGTTTAAATATACTTAATTATAAAGTGACCACCACAAGAAAAATAAAGGAGACTACTTTATGTCAAAGCAAAAAAAGCAAAACCCCCAAAACAAAAATAATAATAAATAAAAAATAAAAAAAGGCATTAAAAGTGGAATATGTGGTATTCCATTGATGCTCCAAAATATTTGCATTAAAGAAGAAAAATTGCTACAAACTTTAGGTTAGTTAACTTGACCTTTATTCCTGGAAAAATCTGTTGAGAGTTCATTAAACAGATGCTCTGAAAGCTCTTGTACAGTGATCACAAGGAACAACATGGATTCATTGAGAACAAACAAGTCTTGCCATAATAATATCATTTTCTTTTTTTGAGGCAGAAAAAGGGAATTTTAACTATTTGGGTTGCAGTAAGACATATGATTGCTTTGCTTCTCTTTCTTTCTTTCTATGTGTGTGTGTGTGTGTATATATATATATATATTTTTTTTGTTGTTGTTGTTGTTGTTGTTGTTTTTTTTTTTTTTTTTGAGACAGAGTCTCACTCTGTTGCCCGGGCTAGAATGCCATGGCGTCAGCCTAGCTCACAGTAACTTCAAACTCCTGGGCTCAAGTGATCCTCCTGCCTCAGCCTCCCGGGTAGCTGGGACTACAGGCATGCACCACCATGCCTGGCTAATTTTTTCTATATATTTTTAGTTGTCCAGCTAATTTCTTTGTATTTTTAGTAGAGACAGGGTCTCGCTCTTGCTCAGGCTGGTCTCGAACTCCTGAGCTAAAACGATCCTCCCGCCTTGGCCTCCCAGAGTGGTAGGATTACAGGCATGAGCCACCGTGCCCGGCCTCTTCTCTTTTCTTGAGACAAGGTCTTGCTCTATCTCCTTGGGTAGAGTGCAGTGGTGATTTCATAGCTTCACTGCAACTTCAAACTCCTGGACCTTAGTGAGTTTTCTACCTCAGCCTCCCAAGTACCTGGGACTACAGATGTGTGCTACACCCAGCTAATTTTCCTGTTTTTTGTAGGGACGGGGTCTTGCTTCTTGCCCAGGCTGGTCTTGAACTGGCCTCAAGCAGTCCTCCTGCCTGGGCCTCCCAAAGTGCTGAGATTACAAGTGTGAGCCACTGTGCCCCACCTGTGATTGCTTTTCATTTTATCCATGTGAACATGTTGGGCAAATGTGAGTTTAATCAGTCAAATCAATTGCTTGTGAGAATCACGTAGGTTCTGGAGCTGCTCCAGAGCTGGGTTGTCCAATTTATATAGGCCACATGTGGCTATATAAATGTAAAGTAATTAAATGAAAGTTTAAAATTAAGTTCTTTTTTTAATTTTCTAATTTAATTTTATTAGTAGTAGTATTATTTTTTGAGACAGAGTCTCACTCTGTTGCTTGGGCTAGAGTGCCATGGCATCAGCCTAGCTCACAGCAACCTCAAACTCCTGGGCTCAAGTGATCCTCCTGCCCCAGCTTCCTGAGTAGCTAGCACCACAGGCGTGAGCCACCACGCCCAGCTAATTTCTTTCTATTTTCAGTAAGGATGGGGTCTCGCTCTTGGTGAGGCTCGTCTTGAACTTCTGACCTCAAGTGATCTTCCTGCCTCGGCCTCCCAGAGTGCTAGGATTACAGGTGTGAGCCACCATGCCTGGCCTAAAATTAAGTTCTTCATCTACTGATTGGACAGTGCAGATGTAGCATAGTTTTCAGCATCATGGAAAGTTTTATTGGACAGCACTGCCCTAGAGATTCTGATTCTGTAGGTCTGGGGTGTTCCAGATTTGGCAGTCTCTCTAGAGATGACCTATATAGTTAGGCAGATTTATAACTACTTGAGTGATTCTTTAAGTTGTACCTCCTGTTAATTCCCCATATAACCATTTGTTTCAGCCAGCCTGTTATTAGTGCTCTGTGAAAATCCCTTACAACTTCCCATCAGCTTCCCTTCTTTTTGCTTTTGCTCCTTCCTTCTTTTGTGGATACTGTGACTGGTTGTTTTCTCAGCATCTGTTCTCCTTTCCTGACTACTGGAATACAGTATGGCCTGTATAACAATGTTTTTGGTCAAGGATACAATGGTGTTCCCTTAAGGTTATAATACCATATTTTTACTGTGCCTTTTCTATGTTTAGAGACACAAATACTTAACCATTGTGTTACATTTGCCTACAGTACTCAGTACAGTAATATGCTGTACAACTTTGTAGCTCAGGAGCAATAGGCTATCCCATATAGCACGTATCCCTGTTGCTAAGCAATGTGTGACTTGACTGCACTGACTTTCTTGTCTCTCACAGACATATGCCTGGGGTGAAGCTGGCCCCATCCTCAGCTTTAGGGGTTTCTCTGATTGGCAAGGGGAAGGGATTTTCCTTTAACTAACACTGGTTTAGGAATGAGTTTGTAACCCAAATGACATGAGAGGAGGGAAAGTCTAGAAGTAGGTAACTAGGAAAAGTTTCCTCACTGCTGAGAGAACCCTTGGAAGAGAAAGCATCTTTTCTTCTTCGGACAGTGTGTCTAGATGTGATACCTAGCACTGTTAGAGCCATTTTGCTGTCAGCTTGAGGGTAAAACACCATCAAGAATATCAGAGCTGTGAGATGAAAAAAAACAAGTCCTTTTGTTAAGCTGCTGAATAAGTCAGC
>NW_012148452.1:2180504-2197521 GCF_000956105.1 Propithecus coquereli
CTGAGGCAGAAGGATCGCTTGAGCCCAGGAGTGTGAGGTTGCTGTGAGCGAGGCTGACACCACGGCACTCACTCTAGCCTGGGCAAAAGAGTGAGACTCTGTCTCAAAAAAAAAAAAATATTCAGATGGTTGCCTCTGACTAAACATGTAGACTTTTTTCCTTGTCATTGTTCCCTAAACAATACAGTATAACAACTGTTTACATAGCATTTACATTGTATTAGGTATTTAAGTAATCTAGAGATGATTTAAAGTATACAGTAGGATGTGCCTAGGTTATATGCAAATATGACACTATTTTATATAAAGGACTTGAGCACCCGTGGATTTTGGTATCCTGGAGTCAATCCCCCAAAGATATTGAGGGACAACTGTACTTTTAGAATGTTATCCAAACATGACTTCTTTGGTTTTGTTAAGTTATAGTCCTTAAATTGTTTGATTTCTCGTTCTGTTTCTTCAACTTATTTATAATTGCAAGTTTTTCAGAAATTCAAACATCATAGTACCTGCATATAGATAGCCAAGTATCTATATTTTTCCTTTCTTTCCTAAATTTGTGATTATATAGTATAAGCTTATGGAAACATTTATTGGTGTGACAGAGCTGAAGTTAACTAAACTAATTTAACAGTCTTTAAAGGTTTTTGAAATAAAGGTTTTGTCATTTGTTTTCTAGCTGACACCACTGACTGAAGAAGAGAAAACTGCAGCAGAACAATTAAAATCTCATATGCCAGACTTATGAAGAAATGGACTTCCAACAGGGAACTCCAATGGAGAAGAGATCAATTCCAGAAAAACTGAGGAAGATGTCTTTTAGCACTTGATGACTAGAAATGGGGACTAGTGAAGGAGAAGGAGGTTTGGGTTGAACAACTGGATAATGATGTCTTTCATATGGAAGAAGAATATAAGAAGGGCAGATATATGAATAAAGTTCAGCAAAAAGGATGAAATGAGAATAAAGAGATTTACACACACACACACACAGTCTTGTAATTTTAGGCAAGGAAGTCCTTAATGCTATTTTACATCTGTTTTCCTATTGTGTAGATAAGGTAGATGTTCTGGCCTATCTTAAAAGAATTTTAGTCAGTCAATATGTAAATGAGCATGCTTTGGAAATTAAAGGATAGGCAAAATATTTGTATTGTACATCACATACAATTTCACTTTTGAAAATGTTGATTACAGATGTGGTCATATTATTGGTGAGAGTGCTAATGTTGTCAAAACTGCAAGGGAGTTTTGGTCTAGGTACAGTTACTCGTTGCACAAAGATCCAATTATTGAGTCAACAAGGATTGCCAAGGAAGAAAGGATTTTTTAATATGACAGACTTGTCTTGTGGGGAGAAAGGGGAGAAGCTGCCTCAAATCTGTCTCTGACTGAGGCAGATCAGGGGCTTTTCAAAGAAGGGCCACATGCCTTGGGGCCTGTCTTGGTGAATCTCATAAGGGGCAACATGCACTGGGGACAGGTTTGGGGGGATAGTGAATGTTGATGTCTGGAAGGCCCAAGGGCCTTCAGAATCTCAGCTCCTTTGTCTTGTGGAACACATTTCTGGGAAACAACTTGAAAGGTAAAGTAGTTAACGAGAGGATTATAAAGGGGTCATTGAAATTTGTTCAATGGGGGGTAGGTTACACTAATATATGGCCTGTAATTTCCCACAAAACCTAGCTAAACATAATAAGCTGGCTTTTCTGTGATAGCCTCACATACATTTATTTATTTTTACATTTATTTATTTAATGCCCTGGATATGCTAAGAGCACTCACTTTTATTTCTTCCCTATTTCTTCTGCCTGCTAATGTTGAACAGCATGAGCTTGCTCTCAAATGCTATTTTAGACTGTCCCTGTTGTATTTCTTGTTTTAATTAATTAATTATTTTAGAGATGGGGTCTCAATATGCATTATGTTGCCCAGGCTGGCTTTAACACATCAACTGCCATGTGAGTTGTATTTAACTCATGCTAGTTTTGAGCATGGGGCCTGGTAAAGTACATGTAACTCATATGTCTCTTTACCTTGGGAGCTACGTGAACTATTGTTCAAGTTGCACATAATTCACGCACAGAAAACAAGAAAAAAATAAATTTTTCATTAAATTAGAAAGTATTGTCCTGTTTTCAAAGTTTGTATTCTATTTTTGTAATAAAACACTGTGGCCCCAAGGAAAAAAAATGTTTTTTTCTAGTGTGTCAGTCAGTGTGTTAAACCAATGGGTTCAAGTGATCCTCCCACCTCAGTCTCCTTAGTAGCTGGGACTATAGGTGTGTGCCACCATGCCCAGCTTCTGGTGTAGTTCAGTAATACCTTTGTTCTCCTTCAGCCTGTATTGTAATCATTCATTCCATGTGAAAACTAAGAAACTGAAATTAGAGAAGCAATTACCTGCTACTTGCCAGTTTTGTGTATGTGAATTTCATTATTTATTTGAAAATAATTATTGGCAATAATGTAATTGCCTAAAGTTGGGACAGATCTTGATACAAAGATATTAATCACAGGCTTATTTATAACAGCAATACATATACACATCTGGCAGATAGGAAAATAAAGCATGTTGTATTTATGTAATAAGAGGTCAAGTTGCTAATACATTATTACAGTTAATGTTCTGGGAAACGCTGAAACTTACTAAATGGGTGAGGAGAGAAGCAGGTCTTGCAGTTTTGTAGTTAAGATTGGGCTTTGGAGTCCTACTTGAGATGTAAGTGGCAGGTTTTAAATTCTAGTTGTGAAAACCTAAGCAAATCACTTAACTTCTGAGTGTCAGAATGGTTGGAAGGACAAAATGGTAAACTGTTAAAAGGTTTGGTATTTAGTAAGCCTTCAATGAATGATATTTACATGTATGTAATAAAAACTGGTATTGAAAAGACTAGGAAAAAATACATCAAATATTAATTCTGCAGGTTATAAAATTATACTATTACATAATTTAAAACTTTCCGTTATGAGCATGTATTTGTCCATTACAAACCTATAACAGCTGAAAAACAGGGTTCTGAGAGTAGTTTCAGTTAATATTGTCCTGCCTAGTTTGAATATTTCAAGAACAGAAAGCCTCCTTTTTTTAAATTACAAAGTAAGTTACACCTTAGTATCAGATATTAATTTTTTTCAATACTCAAGCAATTAATATTAAGGTAGCTCCTGTCAGGATGGCTCAAGGGTGTGATATTGATTCGTGGGATTGAAAAAATGGTATTATCATGAAGAGGTCATAACAAATTCTTAATAATGTAGTATTAAATTGGTTTTGCTTTCACTCTGGGGGAAAAAATGAGATTGTACTATTTTTCGTCTATGATTTCTGTCACGGTTATTTTCTAAATGTTCTTCCCCTCAAACCCCTTAAAATTGTTCTCTATGTACTTCTCAATATATTCTTTTGTTTCCCAAGCCTCAAACCTCTTTGTGGATAACTCCCAAATATAACTTCTTCCACTAGCTCTAGATCGGTATTTCCAATAAAACCCCCTACCTGAATATTCAAATTGAACGCATCTAGAAGATCTCCTGATTTTATTGTTTTGTTAATAGACACTATTCTGTCAGCTGGAAATGAAACCTGTACAACTAATTTGCATCCCTTTATCTTCTTAGTCAATAAAATTATCTCTGAAATTGTCATAGTATCCAACCTCCAATTTATCTTCACTCTTACTTCCCTGATTTAGGCTTTTCATTTCTCATCTGGATTATAATTGTTTTCTATGTGACTATAGTGTTTTTGTCTTAAGTTATAAGTAATAACATGTTTAAGAAATTAAAAACCATAGGCATACTTATTTTCCAGAGGTAATCTGCAAATAATTTCTTCAGGCATTCTACATGTATACAAATCAGAATTTTTTTTTTTTTTTTACAAAAATAGGTTGATACTTTACATTGTACTGCAGCCATACTTAAGTTTTTTTCATTTTAAATATATTTTGTCATGTCACACATGTCATTCATACACCCTGCTTATTTTTTTATTTAGAGACTGGTTCTCACTCTGTCACTGAGGCTGGAGTGGCACTACCACAGCTCACTGCAGCCTTGAATTCCTGGGTTCAAGTGATCTTCCTTGTCAGCCTCTAGAGTAGCTGGGACTACAGGTGCACCATCATGCCTGGCTAATTTTTAAAAAAATTTTTTTGTAGAAAAGAGGGTGGTGGGAGTGGGGTCTCTTCTATGTTGCCCAAGCTAGTCTCAAACTCCTGGCCTCAAGAGATCCTCTCCGCCTTGGCCTTCCAAAGTGCTGATAGTACAGGTGTGAGCTGCTTGAGTTTACTGGCTTACTCTGCTTTTTAACTGCTGTAATCCATTATATAGATGTACTATGATTTTTATCAGTTCCTTATTAATAGATATTTATACTGTGTAATTGCAAGTTATACAAGTAATATAACAAGTAAACTATGATAGAAAGTTATGTAAGTACTTAATAATCAAATTAGGAGATTTGTTTTGTGGGAGGGCCAGCAAGGACAGCCTTTAAGGCTGTGGTCCCCAACCCCTGGGCCAGTGACTGGTACCGATCTGTGACCTGTTAGGAACTGGGACACACAGCAGGAGTTGAGTGGCAGGTGAGTGAAGCTTCATTTGTATTTACAGCTGCTCCTCATCGCTTGCATCACTGCATAAGCTCCACCTCTTGTCACATCAGTGGCAGCATTAGATAGGAACACAAGCCCTACTGTAAACTGCTCATGCGAGGGATCTGGGTTGCATGTGCTCCTTATGAGAATGTAATGCCTGATGATCTGAGGTGGAGCTGAGGCAGTGATGAGGAGCAGCTGCAAATACAGATTATCATTAGAGAGGTTTGAGTGCACAATAAATGCAATGTGCTTCAATCATCCTGAAACTATCCCCCCACCCCAGTGGAAAAATTGTCTTTCATGAAACCTGTCCATGGTGCCAAAAAGGTTGAGGACTGCTGCTTTAATAAGGGATTCTGATGGAGCAGATAGATCATAGGCTCCCCAACCCCAGGCAAATGACTTCAGTTTAGCAGTCTGCCAACTAAATTATTTTTTGCTCAGGTTAGCCAGAATCTGGCTTTGTGCTTGCAACCAATGGCCTCTAATTAGTTGTACAGGTTTTTCTAATTTTTCACTATTATGAACTAATGCAATAAGTCCTTAAACATTTTTGGGTTCTTGGGCAAATATACAAGAACCTATTTTAATATTTATTATGTACGTGTTGCAATTTGTCTTCTACTATACTGTTCCTTGAGAGCAAGGACCACTTCTCATCACTCTCTGAATCCTAAGTACAGTATAGTACTGTGTTCCATAAGCAATTCTTTTGAGATATAATTCACATAAAATTAACCATTTTAAAGTCTACAACTGAGGGCATTTTAGTACAGTGTTGTGCAACCGTCATCTCCATGAAGTTCCGAAATCATAATTTTTAGTGAAAGCATTTTTCAGTCCCAGGTGAATCTTTCTAAATTATATCTTGTCCATAGCTCACATAGTTTAAAAAAAATTGTTTCTGCCCACTGTTTATAAGTCCAAATGCCTGCTATTCACGAACTTCTTTCTAGATTGTTATTCTCTACATGTGCACCCTAGGTTAAGTATAACAAGTAGTTACTTGCAATAAATAGAAAGGAAAAATTAAATTCAAATTAAGAATTTGATGTACGCCCTTGGTCTCACACCTTCAATGCATTCTTCACACATCTCTTCTGGAAGGAAAACTGTAGAAAGTAGATCCCAATTATAGGAAAGCTGAATATAGCTGATTGCCCTTTAAGTCCGACGGCTACAGCTCAACTCAAGTGGCAAGAAATGAAGGGTGGGGTGTGTATCTGACTTCTTCACAGTCTGTGGTCCCGTCTTACCACCAAAATGAGAAACGTCACCTCTCCAGCCTTCACAATCTGGAGCTTTCTAAATTCATTTGCTTCGGTAGGTGGAACAGAAGTCTTAAAAACCTTAGAATCTGTCTTTCAGAGAAAGAGAATGACTAACCACTAATCCTCTGCGCCAGGTTTCTCAAAGTGAGGGTCCCAGATGACCTGCAACCGAATCACCCAGAGTGGCTGTTGAAAACGCGGATTTCCTGGGTCCCACCGTAGAAGCTAGGAGTCGGAATAGCTCCGAATAGCTCCAAAGTCGGGTTCCTCCAGCCGCACAGCAGGTGGCTCCAGTCTTTGGCGCGCAAAAGTTTGTGATCCACGGGGTTCCGCCCCGAGGGGGGCGGGGCGCAGCGAAGCGCCACGCTCCAGCAGACGCCGCCGGCTGCGGCCCAAGGCACGCAACCCTGGGAAAGCAAGCCGCCAAGTCTCGTGTGCGCTCCCTCACCGCGGGAACTAGGTGCCCGCCTCCCGCGCATGCGCGCCGCACCTTCTTTCGCCGCCGCGCCTCCAGCTACCCTGGTTACTGTTGGTGTTTGCGAATTCTCGGCGGCGCCTTCTTCGCTTGAGACCAGCGTCGCCCATCTCCAGGCGACGGTTCGATACGCGCGCGCCCGTGTCACGTGGGCCAAGGCGCCCTCGCGGTTGCCGGCGGGCGGCTAAGCCGGGAAGAAGCGGCGGTCACCGCTCGCTCTGCCGCTGCGCTCCAGGGCGGGCGCTTGGGTAAAATGGCGAAATGGGGGTAGTCGCCGCCGATCCTGAAGCGATGGGGCGCGCAGGTGGGGAGGTTGTCGGAGCCCCCTGACGTGTGCGCCGGGCTTTTCTCGGCGATTTGGCCTGGCGACCTCGGGCCCTCGCCTAAGAGGTCAGACTACAGAGTCCGCGGGTCGCCGAGGGCCCCGCTCAGAGCCGGAGGCAATGGATGAACAGAGCGTGGAGGTGAGGGGGTTGAGGAGAGTGGTGGATTAGTCTCCTCCTACCCAACGAGCTTTTTGTATTCGGGATGCCTTGCCCTTGTCCTCCCTCCAGGAAGTCACCCCCACGCCGCCCCTGCGGCTGTGGAGAGGGCTTGGCCGGTGGGGAGGACGACGTGCTCTCTGTCTGCAGCCCTCCGGGTGTCTTGTGTTTAGACTGTTCTGCAGTCAGGTCTGGTGCGTATTCTAGTGTTTTCAACGATGTCTTGGCGCCTTGGTGCCCATCCCCACCAGGTATTTGCATACTATAGCCTGTGTAGAGCAATACTGCAAATGCATCAGATGAATGTGCCCTGAGATTTGCCTCCAGTTCCTGCGAGTTGATGAGCTGATCCAAATCTCCCTCTAAATGGATAATCATCTTTCCCTCAGCGGTACATTTTGCAGGCTTCTGCCCTTCCCAGACTGAATGAGCATATACCCGTACTGTCTCATTCTACTGTAGTTTCTAGAACAAACGATTTTTATATCTGATTCTTCTAAGCTGTGATTTCAGAGGGTTGGGATATTTACGTAAGGGCTAGGAACATAAGAAAACTATGTTTATTGGACATATATGTAACCACTGTTAAATTTTGGACCTTTCAAATACTGAAATAATAAATTCTTGCTTCTTAGTAAGGGGTGAGTATGTTACCGATACTACACTTGAAACTAATTCATCCAATCAATACTCTTGTCCTCCTGGTTGTCGGTTATAGAACCTGCATCTGGCAGGTTCTTTCTGGCCCTGCAGAGTCATGATTAGACTCATGGGTAATTTTCTCCTTAATTCTTCATGTGAAAGTATTATAAAGGTTCTGTAGGCCAGGCGCGGTGGCTCATGCCTGTAATCCTAGCCCTCTGGGAGGCCAAGGCGGGCGGATCTTTGAGCTCAGGAGTTCGAGACCAGCCTGAACAAGAGCGAGACCCCGTCTCTACTAAAAATAGAAAAATTAGCTGGGCATCGTGGCGCATGCCTGTAGTCCCAGATGCTTGGGAGGCTGAGGCAGGAGGATCGCTTGAGCCCAGGAGTTTGAGGTTGCTGTGAGCTAGGCTGACGCCATGGCGCTGTAACCCGGGCAACAGAGCAACACTGTCTCAAAATAAATAAATAAAGGTTCTGTAAACTTACCTTAGTTTTAGGATTTAATTCTCCTGGAGTGGCTTAAAATAAATGTCAGTACTGTAAAAACTTAAAATATGCAATAACAATACATTTAACATCTGTTTTCTTGTTAACTTGTCAGTTACTTCCTAAATTTATTAAACTGAGGCTTGGAAAGATAATACTGTTTCTTCTGTTTTTATTTTTTTGTTTTATTATTTTTTTTGGAGATAGGGTCTCTATCACCCAGGCTGGAGTCTAGTGGCATAATCATAACTCATTATAACTTCAAACTCCTGGGCTCAGAGGGCTCAAGCACCTTTCCTGCCTCAGCCTCCCAAGTAGCTAGGATTACAGGCTGGAGCTGCCACACCTGGCTGTTCTAGTTACATAATTTTTTTTTTCTTCCCAAGGCCTCATAAAGCTACCACCAAAGTTTTCAGTAGGGGCAGAAACTTAGGTTCAAATAAGTAGCTAGTTGATTGCAGCATCAGGACAGGAATTCAAATTTCTGGATTCTGTATTAGTTTCTCTCTGCATCAAAGTACATTGCCATTGGGATAAGTGTCTTTTTTAAGACTTTTTTTCCTCTAAGTTATAAGAAACAATTTATCCCTTTTGGGGAAATTGCAGAAAAAGTAAATAAGTTCTTATTGCCCATTCAATCATGTAGTCTGCCTTCTTTTCCATACTGTTATACATTGTAAGCATTTTTCTGTATCATTAAGTCAAGAACTATTTCTAGTGACTATCATAATCTGTGTGTAATTGCTGTGATTTAATAATTGGGCATGTGGGCTGTAGCCAGATTCTTATCATTATGATTAATGTTTCAGTGAAAATATTTGTGCATAGGTCTGTGTTTGCATTTTGTATCTTTTCCGTAGAATAGTGTCATCGTGAAGCTTAGAAAAAAGGAAGCACATTTTCCAGGATATGTTCTCAGGTTCCTGGACCTTGACTAAGCAAGTCGTTCTAAGGAATATAGTTAAAACTGAGATATCAGACCAAAATAAATGTAAACGTCAAGTGAGTTATTTTTAGCATGCTTTTTACTCTTGATTCAGTAGCCTAATCTGGTGGACCTTACATCTTTTATTATTTTCAGAGCATTGCTGAAGTTTTTCGATGTTTCATTTGTATGGAGAAATTGCGGGATGCACGCCTGTGTCCTCATTGCTCCAAGCTTTGTTGTTTCAGCTGTATTAGGGTAAGTTCTATTTCTTTACATGCATTCAGTATGTATAGAATATATTGTAAAGATTAACTATTTACCTTTTTCTTATATTGCATTTCGTGCCCTTTTAAAAAATGTCTCTTAAATGAATGTTCCTTAATAGACCACCAGTTTGTGGAGATGAATAAACATTAAATGATAACTGCCACGAAATGTCTGAGGATAGTTGGGTGCCTCTGGAAACAAAGCCCACTGTAATTTTGTAAAGTGTTTGCCTGTATTGTAATGACAATACAGGCAATGGGATACTAAGATAAATGTGACAAAGTGCCTGCCTTGAAGGAGCTTAAATCTAATCGAGGGAATGGACTTAAGTAATTATATTGAAAAATGTGTAGTATCATAAAGAAGCATTTGAAAAGTGCCGTGGGGCTCAGAAGAGAGAGAGTTTAGGCTTTTTTAAAAATTTTTTTTGAGACACAGTCTCCCCCTGTTGCCCGGGCTAGAGTGCTATGGTGTCAGCCTAGCTCACAGTAACCTCAGACTCCTGGGCTCAAGCATCCTCCTGCCTCAGTCTCCCCAGTAGCTGGGACTACAGGTGCATGGCACCATGCCCGGCTAATTTTTTCTATTTTTAGGCGAGATGGATCTCGCTTTTGCTCAGGCTGGTCTTAAACTCCACACCTCAAGTGATCTTCCCACCTTGGCCTCCCAGAATGCTAGGATTACAGGTGTGAGCCACCGCGCCTGGCCTATACATAACTCCTGCGCCCAAATGACTCTCCTGCCTAAGCCTCCCAAGTAGCTGGGACTGCAGGTGTGACACCATACCCAGCTGATTTTTCTGATTTTTGTATTTTTAGTAGAGACAGGGTCTCACTCTTACTCAGGCTGGTTTCGAACTCCTGAGGTCAAGTGATCCTCCCATCTGATCCCCCCAGAGTTCTAGGATTACAGGCATTAGTCACCACTCCCAGCCCATACTACTCATAGGTTATTCCCTTTGTTGAGAAAAAGCCATCTCACATACTATTCACCTCAAAATTTCTGTATCCTTATTCTTTCCTAAGGCAGGTAAATATCGTTTTGTCAAGAGTAATATCTGTAACACTTAAATAATTTTGTTCCAATCACACAGCTAGCAAATGGTGGTGTTCGATTTGAACCCAGGAAGACTAACTCTAGAGCCTGTATTCTTTGCCACCACACCATGTGTAGAAGACCTATGTTGCATGTGATGTTAGTTCTCACACTCATAAAAGGAGATTCCCTCTTTCTTAGCCTTGTTTCCTCAGCTATAGAATGCACATAACAAGATCTGCTTCACAGGATAGTTGTGACATTAAATGAATAAGCTCAAAAGTAATTCAGAAATTGTAAAGTCCTATCCACTTGTAAGGTATATCATCTAGCTGTTAAAATAGCAACTAATATACGTAGCATTTATCCACATTTTATAAATGATGACACTGAAGCTAGAGAGATTAAGTAATTGACCTCCATCTCTATACTTTATTAAGTGGTAGAGTCTGGAGCTGAACTCAGTTCTTTTGATGACAATCCTGTATGCTTATGGCCTTTGGTTATTACCTTATACCTCATTGATTGTGTGTTTCTTCATTGTAACTGCTGCTTCCTCCTGTTCCTTAAATGAATTTATTTTTTAGATATTACTGCTGGCATTCTCTTCTTTGAGGTTTCTGGAAAAATTCATCTACTTTGGGAAACGTGATTTACTTTTGCAGCTTTACTGTCATCTCTGTGTATGGCTCCTAAATCTATTCCTTCAGCATTGACTTTTAGATATTTTATCTGGTTGTCCTTCTAGCATCTTGAACTTTGTTCAAGATCAAATTATTCATATTATTTTTTCAAACTGACTTTTCTCACCATTTTCTCACACAGAACTTCTTTCTTTTCTGTTATGCCAATCATTCAGACTGGTTACACCAATGATTTTTTCGGTCATGTCAGTTATTCTCTTCTAGTGTCACTTCTGTCCACTACTTTTTCATTTCTATTATTACCATTCTGATAGGAAAATATGGATGTATATTACTTCATGCTTATATTATTATAATTACTTTCTTTTTTTTTTTTTGGAGATAGTCTTGCCCTGTTGTTCTAGGTAGAGTGCAGTGGCGTCATCATAGCTCACTGCAACCTCAAACTCTTGGGCTTGAGCGATCCTCTTGCCTCAGCCTCCTGAATAGCTGGGACTACAGGTGTGTGCTGCAATCCCCAGCTCATTTTTCTATTTTCAGTAGAGATGGGGTCTCATGCTCAGGCTGGTCTTGAACTCCTGAGCTGAAGCGATCCTCCTGCCTTGGCCTCTCAGAGTTTTAGGGTTATAGGCACGAACCATGGCGCCCAGCCTATAGTTACTTTCTGATTTCTCTGCTTTAGTCTTTTCTTATCTCCAGTCCATTTTGTATCCTGCTGCTATCTTTTTTTTTTTTTTTTTGAGACAGAGTCTCATTCTTCTGCCCAGGCTAGAGTGCCGTGGCGTCAGCCTAGCTCACAGCAACCTCAAATTCCTGGGCTCAAGCAATCCTACTGCCTCAGCCTCCTTAGTAGCTGGGACTACAGGCATGCGCCACCATGCCCGGCTAATTTTTTCTGTATATTTTTAGTTGTCCAGCTAATTTCTTTCTATTTTTAGTAGAGACGGGATCTCACTCTTGTTCAGGCTGGTTTTCTCCTCAGCTCAAGCGATCCTCTTGTCTCAGCCTCCCAGAGTGCTAGGATTATAGGCATGAGCCACCGTGCTCGGCCTGAATACTTTCTAAAACTAGTGATTCTTCCAGTATAGTGAAGGAGAGAAATTAATTTTAAATTGAATGTGGGGGAATTGCTCTAAAGATGTTTCTGTACTTATGCATTAATATTGTATCACTGGTTCTTACCTTTGGTTTTTGTTTGGGAGAAACATTGTTTTTCCCAAAGTATTAAAATTGTCATGTTTATTTTGTAGTTAAATTGGATTGTGGAATGCAAAGTAAAAATTCCACAAATATTCACAAAAGGAAAAACTTTAGCCTGGGAAAGGCAGGAAAGTTTTATGGACATAATTAAAGGACATTCCCATGGGCCAGGACACAGAGAGAGGGAGAAAGGGATTATATAAGCAAATATAAAAATAGGATGTCAAGAATGTTATGTATTGCAGCAATAAGCCTATTTTGACTGGGAGGGAGAGGCATGTTTAAAAAGTGTGATCTTGTCACTCCTTATCATGATCCCAACCTTCGTAAAGTTTATAATCTAGCAGGATGGGGGAGAACAATAAATAAGTCAAAAGTGTTACAAACGCATCAAAGGGGGAAGTACAGTTTGCAGTGGTAGAGCATGGCAGTAGTATCTATTAATAAAATAGTTTGCAGAATATCAGGGAAAGTTTTTTGAAGGAAGTGACGTAACAACTGAAATCTAAACAATAATTAGGAGTAACCCAGATGAAGAAAGGTGTTGAAGAATATCCTGGGCAGAGAGGACACATGTTTAAACGCTTAATCTTGCTGGTTGTAAGGTGTGGCTCAAGAAGTGTAGGCTGAGACCAGTTCTAGAGGGGAGCTGTGACTTTAACAGAAGAGTAATGTGATCATAGCATTGTTTTAGGGGAAGAAACCTGACCCACATCTTGTTTTTCTTAGGGACCCAAGAAATTATAATGTTCAGGGTTATTAAAAATGGAGGAATCCTTTTCCATATGATTTTTTTCCTTCTAGCTTTATTTTCTTTGCTGTAAAGTACATCATTGCCTATCATTTTAAGTCTTTTATTGTCCTTTAAGGTTTCCTGGGGAATTTTATTTCTGAGTTTATTATTCAACTTCAGATAAAAGCTCATGTTCTTTTATAGAAGTAGAAAGGGATAAACAGAAATGAACAGATAGTGGGAGTATGTTGATACGGAATTATAGTTATTTACCTCTGAACCTGTTTACGAGACAGTTAAAGTTTTTAACTATAAACCTGTTGTTTTCTGAAAAACATTCCGAAAAATCTTAGCATCTTCTCTGTATGTGGTGTAAAACTGCTCCCAAATCAGTAATAATTTAAATTATTAAACTAATAGAATTTGGAATTTACTAGAAACATTATTGTCTTCTAAAACCTTTTATAATAACGAGGACACCAAGGCACTTGATTGTTTAAATTATTGAACTATAAAACACTTTTGAGATTTAAAAAAAAATTTTTGTATTGATTATTCATATTTTAGGTCTAATTTATGTGTGTATACTGTATATACCTCAATTAGCTTTTCAGAAAAGAAATTTGGTAGTATGTTAGTAGTAAATAATAACTATGGTTTACTTTGGACGGTGGGAGTTACTATCATTTTTGTGACGATTATCTACACCTTCTCTGTGAGAATCAGATAATCCTAGAATCACTTCCTTTCCTATGGGAGAATAGGCTCTTAACAGATATTTTGGGATGAGTTTTGTCCCTTTGAAAGTTTGTCCCTATCAGGGTGATAATTAGAGGGAGACAGTAGATTGCCTGTTTTTTTTGTTTTGTTCTGTTTTTTTTTGAGAATTTTGCTCTGTTGCCCAGGCTAGAGTGCCGTGGCATCAGCCAAGCTCACAGAACTTCAACCTCCTGGGTTCAAGCAATCCTTTTGCCTCAGCCTCCCAAGTAGCTGGGACTGCAGGCATGTGCCACCATGGCCGGCTAATTTCTGTTTTTAGTGGGGACGGTCCTCGCTCTTGCTGAGGCTGATCTTGAACTCCTGACCTCAAGTGATCCTCTTGCTGAGGCTGATCTTGAACTCCTGACCTCAAGTGATCCTCTTGCTGAGGCTGATCTTGAACTCCTGACCTCAAGCAATCCTCCCGCCTTGGCCTCCCAGGGTGTTAGGATTACAGGGGTGATCCACCTCACCTGGCCTCCGTTGCCTGTTATTTCTATAAGTACCTCTAAAATTAATTTAGGCACTAGAGAGTTAAACCCATTGAATTTGGTTTATAAGTATTCAGTATATACAAATTAAAGTACTGGTGTTTTTACAATTAAAATCTAATTCTTTTGCCTCTTTAGCGCTGGCTGACAGAGCAGAGAGCTCAGTGTCCTCATTGCCGGTAAGTGTTTTGCTATGATTATTTGTGAATTTGGAAAATACTAAGGTGATGGGGTTAGAGTGTGCCCTAGGATTCATAAAAACAAGGTGTTTCTGCCATCTGCCACGTTTCCCTTCTTTGTGAATATAGTCGAATAGAAAATAAGCAGTCTGTCTAGAAAAAGGCAGAAACCAATTTATATGACTTAGAATTTTATAAAATACTTTATAATGTTTGATATGTTGTACCCTTGCCTCTCTTAGACAACCGTTGTATAACTTCTTTTATAATTAAAATTTTTTTTTTTACTGTTTCTGGTTATAAAATTCAGATAGTAGGGATAAAAAGCTTCTGATTCTATACTTCCTACTGTATCTTTTCATAAAATAACACTTGCAGAAATTGTTAGGTTTGGTATCTGTTCTAGACATTTTTCTGTGCATATGCCATAGATATATATTTTTTAAGGCTCTAATCCAATATGTGCATATATTGATTATGTATACCTATATGCTTTTTCTTAAAACACACAAATGATTTACTCTTTTGCGATTTGTTTTCTTTTAATGTAAAATATTTTCGATATCTTTTCCTGATGGTATGTATACATACGTCATTTTTATTTTTTATCTTTTTAATTTTTCCTCTTTCTGTGGATCAGGCCTTATATGTCATTTTTAAAAAGCCATTTGTGTAATAATCTACTCTGTGACTAACTATACTTTTATTCTCATATTGAGAGACAAATAATGATGCCAGAGTGCCATCTTTTGCCCATTTTTCTTCTTTTCTTTTTCTTTTTCTTTTTCTTTTTTTTTTGAGACAGAGTCTCACTCTGTTGCCCTGGCTAGAGTGAGTGCCGTGGCATCAGCCTAGCTCACAGCAACCTCAAACTCCTGGGCTCAAGCAATCCTACTGTCTCAGCCTCCCGAGTAGCTGGGACCACAGGCACGCGCCACCATGCCCGGCTAATTTTTTCTACATATATTTTTAGCTGTCCAATTAATTTCTTTCCATTTTTTGGTAGAGATGGGGTCTCGCTCTTGCTCAGGCTGGTCTCGAACTCCTGAGCTCAGAACGATCCGCCCGCCTCGGCCTCCCACAGTGCTAGGATTACAGGCGTGAGCCACCGCACCCGGCCTTTTTCTTTTTTTTTTTGAGACAGAGTCTTAGTCTGTTGCCCAGGCTAGAGTGCTATGACATCAGCTTAGCTCATAGGAACCTCAAACTCCTGGGCTCAAGCGATCCTCCTGCCTCAGCCTCTTGAGTAGGTGGGACTACAGGCGCACACCATGAGGCCTGGCTAAATTTTTTCTATTTTTTATTTATTTATTTATTTTTTGAGTAGAGATGGAGTCTCGCTCTTGCTCAGGCTGGTCTCAAACTCCTGAGCTCACACGATCTTCCCGCTCGTCCTCCCAGAGTGCTAGGATTTTAAACGTGAGCCACTGCTCCCAGCCCATTTTTCTTCTTATATTGTTCACTTTTTTCACATTGGCTTGCAAGAAGATCAGCACTGTCAAATAGAGAGAACTTTCTGTAATGGTGGAAGTATTACACTGTCCAGTAGCTACATGTGGCCGTTGAGCATGTGAAATGTGTCTAGTGTGACTGATGACATTTTATTTTTACTCAATCTTAATTAATTTGCATTTTAATCTAATTAGTCACATGTGGCTAGTAGCTATCATTTTGAACAGCAGAGCTTTAGACTAAGGAGTTGAGAATTTAGTCTGCATGCTGAGTTGTCAGTATTTCTGTTAAATTTTTTTTGTTTGTTTTTGGTAAATGATGTAGTAATGTGAAAATAAGTTTCAAAGCATACTTTTCATTGTCTTTGTTTTTATTTTACTAGTGTTATGGTATGATTGAAACTTATTTTGAGGAATGTATTTATTTTAGAAAATAATCTCAAATTACTGAGTTAGAATATATGTGTGGATTTTTTCCCCAGTGCTCCACTCCAGCTACGAGAATTAGTCAATTGTCGTTGGGCAGAAGAAGTAACACAACAGCTTGATACTCTTCAACTCTGCAGTCTCACTAAACATGAAGAAAATGAAAAGGATAAGTATGTTCTCGATTTCTTTTTTCAATATTTAGTAGATTTTGCCTTTTGTTATTTTAATGATACTATATTGGTAGTTCTCTAGTTATTTATAAGTAAACAATGTAATACTTGAGTTTTTAATTTGTTCATTTGATGTTCTTGTTAGATAATATTTAAAATGATTCTTATTTGATAAATCATTTCATAACACAATGTTAAGTCTTATGTTCCATGATTGAAGAATTTTGATCATATCTGACAGGTTGTTGTGGGAAGCTGATAAAGAAAGGAAAGATCAGTAATGTGGCAGTAATTTGTTTTTGCATGTAAACCTACAACTTGGTTAATTGCAAGGCTTCACCCCAGCAATAATAAAATAACTTGAATTTGGAGACATTTCAGGACTCTTGAATATTTAGAAATAGAGGCATGTTACTTTCTGTAGATTCACAACATGTTAAAATAAGATGTTAAGACTTCAAGGGTCATTAGAAAAAATTTATACCTGTTTCTTCATTATACTGAGGAAATAGAACCATAGAGATAAGCTTAACTGTGATATAACACGTTAATGCATAATCAGAATTAAAACCCAGTGTTGTTTCCATTATTATTCTAGTTAAACTAGACCCTTAAAGGATTTGTTACTTCTAGCATTATGGAAGTCTTACCAAAAATAATTATTTTATCTCTTTAAAAAATATATAATAGGACATTTCATAGATGAACACTTAGGTTTTTTTCCTCTGAAGTGATCTATTTGGGAAGACCCTTTACCTTTTTTTTTTT
>NW_012148452.1:2197658-2219578 GCF_000956105.1 Propithecus coquereli
TTAGTTGTCCAATTAATTTCTTTCTATTTTTAGTAGAGACAGGGTCTCGCTCTTGCTCAGGCTGGTTTCGAACTCCTGAGCTCAAACAATGCGCCCGCCTCAGCCTCCCAGAGAGCTAGGATTACAGGCGTGAGCCACTGCGCCCGGCCTCCTTTACCTTTTTTTTTTTGTTTTTGTTTTTGTTTTTGTTTTGTTTTTAAGACTAGTCAAGTGCAGTAATGAAGAGGGGGTAAAGTAGTAGAACAAGGAGTTCAATCTGTAACTGTGAACAATCAAGTGAGATAACTCATTACCTTCAGACCACCCCCTTTACCTCTGTTGGGCCTGTTTTATTAGAGCCTCTCATAAAAAGAATGGAAATGCTATGGTTTGCTAATCTGCCAGTTGTCTTTGCTGCTTGATGCCTGGTGGGCCCCCTTGGTTTGGTGAAGGTGCATATAGGTCATTGAATAAGAGTGGTTCTAGTAAATTTCCTACATTTTAAAAGCTGTATTGTAAATTTGGTAGTTTGGAGGCTGGGCAGAGTGGCCCACGCCTGTAATCCCAGCACTTTGGAAGGCCGAGGCAGGAGGATTGCTTGAGCCCAGGAATTCCAGACCAGCCTGGGCAACATAGTGAGACTCTGTCTCTACAAAAAATAGAAAAAAAAATTAGCCAGGCGTGGTGGTGCATGCCTATAGTCCCATTAACTCAGCAGACTGAGGGAGGAGGATCACTTGAGCCCAGGAGTTTTAGGTTATAGTGAGCTATGATGGTGGCACTGCACTCTAGCCTGGGCAACATAGTGAGACCTTGTCTCAAAAATAAAGAAAGAAATAAATTTGGCATTTTGGAAATTTTGCTAAATAAGCTTCCAGACAGCATCTAATATGCCATTTCTTCTATTAATTTCCTATATGATATTCACATTACTTATGAATGAGAAGTATAAAATATTGACCTATGTAGGTATTTTCTCTAAGCTCAGTGTCTTTGATCAGTGAAATGCTTTTTAAAAAATGCAAGAGTATTGCTTCTTGACCTTTTGGCTAAGATCAAGTATAAAAAATGCAAGAGTGTGTCTGCTTTATAAGCAAGAGAAAATGTAATTTCAAAAATTTTAATTGTAAAATATACATAAAATTTGCCATCTTCACTATTTTAAAGTGAATAGTTCAGTTTAATTAAGTGTGGTTACATTGTTGTCCAGCCTATTTTGAAAACTTTTTCATCTTGCAGATCTGAAACTATACCTATTAAAAAACTATGCCCCGTTCTCTCTTTCCACCAGCCCCTGGCAATCACTATTGTACTTTCTGTTTTTACGAGTTGACTTCTCTAGATATCTCATAAGTATTTAATACAGTTATACAGTACTTATCTTTTTGTGACTGGTTTGTTTCACTTAGCATAATGTCCTCAAGGTTCATCCATGTAGCATATGTCAGAATTTCTTTTCTTTTTAAGGTTGAATAATATTCCATTGTATGTATATATCACATTTTATTTTCCCATTCATCTCTCAATAAACATTTGGGTTGCTTCCACCTTTTGGCTATTGTGAATAATACTGCCATGGACGTGGGTGTTCATGTCTTCAAGACTGCTTTCAGTTCATTTAGTTATGTGCTGAGAAGTAGAATTACTAGATCATATGGTAATTCTATTTTTAATTTTTTGAGGAACCTCTGCACTGTTTTCCATAGTAGCTGTACCATTTTACAGTCCCACGAACAGTGCACAAGAGTTCCAATTTCTCTACATCCTGGCAACACTTTTTTTGATAGCAGCCATCCTAATGGGTATGAGGTTTGGATTTGTACTTCCCTGATAGTTAGTGATGGATGAGCATTTTTTCATGTGCAAAAATGTATATTCAAGTCTTTTGCCCATTTTTTAATCTTGTTTTTTATTGAGTTATAGGAGTTCTTTATATATTCTGGATTTTAACCCCTTATCAGATATTTGATTGCAAATATTTTCTTTCATTCCATATATTCCATAGGTTGCCTTTTCTTTCTGTTGATTCTGACCTTTTTTTTTTTTTTTAATTGAGACAGTCTCTCCTGTGTTTCCTGGGCTAGAGTACAATAATACCATCATAGTTCGCTGTAACGTCAAACTCCTGGGTTCAAGTGATCCTCTTGCCTCAACCTCCTGAGAAGCCGGGATTATGTGGGCATGCCACCACGACCGGCTAATTTTTTTGTTTTTTGTAGAGAGAGGGTCTCATTTTTGCCCAGGCTGGTCTGGAATTCCTGGCCTCAAGCGATCCTCTTGCCTCGGCCTCCTCAAAGTGTTAGCATTACAGGTGTGAGCCATTGCGCCTGGCTGATTCTGACCTTTAATGCACAGAAGTTTTTGATTTTGACGTTCAGTTTTTCTATTTTTACTTTTGTTGCCTGAGCTTTTGGTGTCATATCCAAGAAATCACTGCCAAATCTAATGTCATGAAGCTTTTCCTCCATGTTTTCCTCTAAGAATTTTATACTTTTTGGTCTCATGTTTAGGTCTTTGGTCCATTTGAATTTCATTTTTGTATAGGGTGTAAAGTAAGGGTCTATATCTGTCTGCTAGGGCTGCCATAACAATACCACTGACTAGGTGGCTTAAACTATAGAAATCTATTTTCTCACAGTCCTAGAGTGTGGAAGTTCACGTCAAAGTGCTGGTAAGGTGATTTTCTGGTGTTGCTTACCTCTCTGCTTGACTTGTGCACAACAGCCACCTTCTATTTCTGTTCTCACATGGCCTTTGCTGTGTGTGCGTGTACTCCTGGTGTCTCTTCCTCTTCTTACAAGGACTAGGCCTGTTGGATTTGGGTCCCACTCTTATGACTTTATTTAACCTCAATTATCTTGTTAAAGGTTTCATCTAGAAAATACAGTCACATTGGTGGTTGAGGCTTTAACATATGAATTTTGGGGGAGGACACAATTCGATCCACAACGGCTCAACTTCCTCCTTTTGCATGCAGATATCCAATTTAAGAGAAAACTTAAAATTGAGTTGTTCATTTGCCATGAGGTTCTAGTTTTTTGTATGTGTGGGGTTCTTTTGTTTTTCTGTTTTGAGAAAGGGTATTGGTCTGTTTTCTGGGCTAGAGTGCAGTGGCATCATCAGCTCACTGCAACCTCAAACTCCTGGGCTCAAGCGATCCTCCTGCTTCAGCATCCTGAGTAGCTGGGACTACAGGCATGCGCAACCACACTTGGCTAATTTTTTAAATTTTTTGTACTGATGGGGTCTTCCTGTGTTGTTCAGGCTGATCTCGAACTCCTGGCCTCAGGTGATCCTCCCACCTTGGCCTCCCAAAGTACTGGGATTACCCAGGCGTGAGCCACTGCACCTAGCTGGATCTGGTATTACATTGTACAGTTAACCCCGTGTCTTGTTTATTGTTATCATTGACCACATGTAGGCAAATATTTGTGCATGGTAGGTATAGACACAAAATCAATCTGATTATTAAGCACTTGCCTAAAATGCTAGCAAATGATGTAATATTTGTACCTTTTTTTTTTAGAAACATCTTCATTTTGCATGTGATTGTAAAGTCCAGATTAATAAAAACAGTACTCTAAAAAAACACATGTAATTTTTTTTTTCTTTTTTTTTGAGATAGAGTCTTGCTTTGGTGCCCAGGCCAGAGTGCAGTAACATCATCACAGCTCACTGCAACCTCAAACTTCTAGGCTCAAGTGATTCTTCTGCTTCTCCCCCCGGGGCCCCCCACCCCAACTCCCAGTAGCTGGGATGTGCCACGATGCTCAGCTAATTTTCTCTTTTCTGTAGAGATGCTTTTGCTCTTGCTCAGGATGCTCTTGAACTCCTTGGCTTCAACAATCCTCCGACCTCACCCTCCTGGAGTGCTAGGATAACAGGGGTGATCTACCACACCCGGCCTCCATATATAATTCTTTAACTTAATTCACAGAAGCGATGGAGTACATTTTATATTGTGTTTCCTGAGATATAATTGTTTAAAATTGACTGACCTGTTTGCTCAAGCTTAGGAATTTGTTGAGGTAATTATGTTTCAATTTTAATTTATTTAGTTTATAACTTTATTTTCTTTTCATGATGTATAGATGTGAAAATCACCATGAAAAACTTAGTGTATTTTGCTGGACTTGTAAGAAGTGTATCTGCCATCAGTGTGCACTTTGGGGAGGAATGGTGAGCAGAACAAATTTAGTATATTCTTTTTAGTGAGAAACTTGAAGGCACTGAAATAATTGTTTGATTTAGATATAATAAAACGTAGTATCATTTTATTTTAGAGAATGAAAATTAAAATGCATCTGCTTTTTAGATAATTTATTAAAGATACTGTACCTTCTGTTATTCCAGAAGAACCTTTTGTGGAGTATTTGATATAAGAGATTACCTCTAGCATAAATGTTTTATTTTAACCTAGTACTTGTATAACTTACAATGTATTCATTTGCAAATTTTTTGTTGTAGGATCAAGGTCTTTTTTTGGATTAAAGGTCAGTTGATCTGATACACTGGCCGTGATATCCATTTTGGTTTCTTTTAAATGGAGTAAGACCTTAGATACTTATGAAACAATATGAGTGCAGATACGTAGGTTTTTAAATCTTATTTTATCTTTTAGTTTATTTTTTCTAATCTAATTCAAAAGCAGTTTTTAAGGGAATCTACCTGAAAGGATTCAATCAAGTCTAAAGTATTCAAGTTAGTTTTCGTAGAAGCAGCTTTTTATTTTATCATCATATTCTATTGTTTAATATTTGAGTAAATGATTTACTTACAATAATAAGTACAATTGGCATAAATATGTTGATAATAAACACAATAGATTCTTAGTGGGAAAAATAAGTGTTGGGGGAGCAGAAATGGGTAGACATCTAGAGTTGTCTGCCATGAGAACTGATTATTCTGTGGGCATCAGTCAGTATGTTTTACATAGAGAATGGCAGGCCAAATTGGTTGAGTAGAATTCAGTTCTGTTAGAATTTGCATACTAATGTGCTGACTAGAAAAAAATTAAGTTCTCACTATTTAATACTTAAATGGATGGGTTTTGTAACAGGCAGTGGAAACTTTTTTTCCCATATTTAAAATGTACATGTGAAAATCTACATCTTTTTTCTTTTGGAGACCATAGTGAGATACTTTGTCTAGATGAGACAATCCTAGTAAGAACTTATATCTTATGGGAAGTTTCTTATAATAGAAATTTAATAGTTCTACCACTCAAGAGAGTTATATGTTACTAAAAATGGATAGAAAGTTCTCTTTAGGTTGTTAGCTCCAAAAAATTGTTTTTTGAGCTGAGTCTAACTGGACTTGTGAGGCTAATTTGTATTAGCCTTCCATCTCTACAGTAACTCTTTGTGGCAAGGGAAATGGGTTTGTTACCTTTGCTGATTATGTGCCCTGGGTTTTTCCCTCAAGTATCTTTCTCATTTATTCAACTGTTGGGAAGCCTGGGGATTTGGTGATGAACAAGACCGATCTCAAACAGTTAATTCTACATTTAGGCCGTGTAATAAATTTGAAGAATAAATACAGAGAGCTGATGAGAGTACATAATACATAACTATGAAAGCTGACCCTTCCATAGCCGACCCTGTAAGCCTGACCTAGGCCCCAAAGGAAGAGTAGGAGTTAAGACGTATAGCGATGGAGGACAGAAGATGGAGAATTATTTCTGAATAAGAGGGAGTAACTTTTATAAGGGCTCGGTAGAAAGAAGTTTGAGGGCATTGAAGAAGGCGAGTGTTGCCTGAGAGAAGAGTGAGGTTGTGGCAGATTGTTTGGCCCAGGGTTAAGGATTTTGGTTCTTTCTAATGAGTCAGTTTCTAGGTAAGTTAATATTTTGCTGAAGTATGTTATTTACAATCTTGAAAGAGTTCCTTCGTAGCCAAATGATTTTAAGCAAGCATTGGCCTGCTTTAACTAAGTAAAGGTAGCCAAAAAGATAGAATTCATTTGAAAATATTTACCAGTTTATTAGTGTTCATGGAATGTTACAAGGGAATAGAAATGCAGATAAAATATGTAAAATGCTCTAAAACTACTCTTATTAATTTAAATAGCATGGTGGACATACCTTTAAACCTTTGGCAGAAATTTATGAGCAGCATGTCACTAAAGTGAACGAAGAAGTAGCCAAACTTCGTCGACGTCTCATGGAACTGATCAGCCTAGTTCAAGAAGTGGTAAGGTTACTGTTAAAGATCATTATCCTTTTTATACTCATGTATTTTATAATATCATAAATCAATCAGATGTTGAAATCAAGATTTTCAAGATTTGCAAATTATATAGGATCTATCTATAGTCAATTTGGTCAACTTCAGACTAGCTGAGGAATTTACATCCAAAGCCCTGGTCTGTAAGGAAGCAGTTAGAGCCAGAGAATTGCCTCTTTTGCAGAATTAGAAAGTCAGTCAGTTAAAGAAGTCTGTGAAATCTAGTTTTTACAGAGTCAATATTGACTTTTACAGAATCATTAAATTATACATTCTTTGGATCCCCTGGTTTTGGGAGAGTTTCTTCTACCAAAGAATGAACTATTTATGATATCCTGAATTAGAAATCCACAATATTGAAAAAGTAATAATTTAACACTACTCTTCAGATCTTGTATGGGTCAGTCAGCTTTGGTGAGCTATTTATTATGTTATAATATTTCTATGGAAAAATCTGATAAGCTCTACACTGTTAAGTTCTAAATATATTTTTAGAATACATTTTGTTTAAAGTTGCCAGAATGATAGTTATAAATAATGTTTGTGGATCATTCCTAATTTAGGAACACATGTCATCTTTGTTTTACCCCTTAAGGAATCAATAACTAAATCATCACTTGTAACATTCTTTATATAGAAAATGGTGTCTTTGAATTGCATATATACAAGCAGTTTGGATGGTGTCTATTTGGCTTTCATCTAACTACCTTTTTGCTGTTACTTTTTCTTGACAATATTATAATATGGCCATTAAGGAGATGGTTGTAGGTTGAGATTCTCACTGCTTGTATTTATATAATAATAGTAAATATGAGAAATACATCTTTTTATTTTCTGTGGTATACCAGTTCGAAATCTATTACATACACTACTCCGCAATCTTGGAAAACCCTATTTTTTTCTTTTTGTATTTAGTTCTGAAAACAAAAACAAAAAAACTTTGTCAACTAGAGTAGATATTGGTCTTTTAAAAAATTTCATTCATTTTAGGGTTTTTTAGTATGTGAACTAGCTTTATTTTTTTTGTTTTTGAAAAGTGGTTTTCTATCAGGGATGATTGGTATTTCGAGTATGTTGTGTATTATGTTACCTAAATAAGTTTTTTATAATTACAAATCTTTCTGTTTAAGTGTCAGCATATCATATGCTTTATTATGCTTTAATTGTTTAGTTTTAGCAGTCTTTTAAAACTGATTCAGTTCAACGTACAGAGTTTTTTAAAGCCACAAGTTACTTATGCTATATCAATAATTTAAAAATACTGTTAATGACTTACAGTTTTTAAAGAGGGAATCAACCGACTTTAAGAATAATTTCAGGCTGGGAGGCTAGGTGCAGTGAGTGGCTCAAATCTGTGATCCCAGCACTTTGGGATGCCAAGGTGGGAGAGGATTGCTTGAGACCAGGAGTTCAAGACTACCTGGGCAACATAGTGAGACCCCCGTCTCTACAAAAAATTGGAGGGGGGGGCCGGGCGCGGTGGCTCACGCCTGTAATCCTAGCACTCTGGGAGACCGAGGCGGGCGGATTGTTTGAGCTCAGGAGTTCGAAACCAGCCTGAGCAAAAGCGAGACCCCATCTCTACTAAAAATAGAAAGAAATTAATCGGACAACTAAAAATATATAGAAAAAATTAGCTGGGCATGGTGGCGCATGCCTGTAGTCCCAGCTACTTGGGAGGCTGAGGCAGAAGGATCGCTTGAGCCCAGGAGTTTGAGGTTGCTGTGAGCTAGGCTGATGCCACAGCACTCTAGCCGGGCAACACAGTGAGACTCTGTCTCAAAAAAAAAAAAAAAAAAAAAATTGGGGTAAGAAAAGGAATAATTGCAGTGATTGCATTAATGTCTTTTTGCTTCTGTTTTTAAAATTCTCCAATTAAAGTTATTTTTACATGTTTATCTTCTAGGAAAGAAATGTAGAAGCTGTAAGAAATGCAAAAGATGAACGTGTTCGGGAAATTAGGAATGCAGTGGAGATGATGATTGCACGGTTAGATACGCAACTGAAGAATAAGCTTATAACACTGATGGGTAAGTGTTTTTGTACGCTACTAGGGTATGTGGTGCTTTGAGCCTCCTTGAGGTTCAGTCTTTGAAGAGTAAGCTTGATGACTTGTTATAGGATAGGAAGGAATCTTGAGGTATTAGGCCACTCTGTGTTACAGTCTGAATAGATGTCTGACTTGTATTTATTATAGAAATGATTGGAGAGAAAAGTTTGCATAGCCATTTGGCTTAAGAATCCTTTTTGTTTTCTTTTGTTTTTATTTATTTATTTTTTGAGACGGGGGTTTCTCTATGTTGCCCAGGCTGGTCTCAAACTCCTGGGCTCAAGCTATCCTTCTGCTTGAGTGTCCCTAGTAGCTGAGATTACAGGCACATGTCATCACACTTGGCATAGGGTAAGAATCCTAATGGTCAATGGACCCTATTCTTAGGTAGCATTTTTTTCAAATCTAATAAAAATTTCTACGACTCATGTCCCATTTCCTTTCAGTCCATTTCATTGAAGATGAAGAACCAACATTTGTAAATATCAGAGTAGTCCTCCCCAGTTTTTTCTTAGAGATTTAAAGTCTTGGTTTTTGGTTTCTAGTAGGTGTCGTTTAAAATCTGTTAATTATATTTCGTGCTCACTTAAGTGGAAGGAACAGAGAATTTTTTCTGTTATCTTAACAACAATCAACACAGAAGACTTTTGTGACCAAATGTGGGGGATTTCTCCTCACCAACAAACAAATAATCAGTTCTGCAGTAGACACCAGCTAGGTGACCTCTAATTTAATTTTGACACTACTTAGAGATAGCATTAGATTCCACAGGTTGAGGGCTTAGTCCCCAAGACTGCCACTTCTTCCTCCAGACACCAGTTACAAATCTGGGCCTCTGGAACGTCTTCTTTTCTTTTTTTAAAATTATACTACAACTTCAAGTCATGGACTTCTGACTGACTGGCTTCAAGTTGAGGTTTCCACAATCTCCTTTTTGGGTTCAATTAATTTGCTAGGTGGCTCACAGAACTCAGAAAAACACTTATGTTTACTGGTTTTTTTCTTTTTTTTTTTTTTTTTTGAGACAGAGTCTCACTCTTTTGCCCGGGCTAGAGTGAGTGCCGTGGCATCAGCCTAGCTCACAGCAACCTCACACTCCTGGGCTCAAGCAATCCTTCTGCCTCAGCCTCCCGAGTAGCTGGGACTACAGGCATGCGCCACCATGCCCAGCTAATTTTTCCAAAAATTTTTAGTTGTCCGATTAATTTCTTTCTATTTTTAGTAGAGACGGGGTCTCGCTCTTGCTCAGGCTGGTTTCGAACTCCTGCGCTCAAACAATCCACCCGCCTCGGCCTCCCAGAGTGCTAGGATTACAGGCGTGAGCCACCGTGCCTGGCCTGTTTACTGGTTTTTTATAAAGAATATTTTAAAGGATACAAATAAACAGCCAGGTGAAGAGATACATTGGGTGAGATCTGGAAGGGTGTTAATGTAACATTGGATTTCCTTGAATTCATACTGCATTTATTTATTCCTTTACCCTTAGCTACTATTCTTCCTTTTCTTTATTAATAACCTTTGAAAGGGACATTAGAATCTCCACTCTGCTGTTCTAGATTGCAGGCAGCAGTATTAGTCTAGGAAGTACCTCCTTCTCAGTCCATTACCATTCAGACAGGGTAAGATTACATAGGTGCCACACTAGTGGGCCATTTTTACTACTGGGTGCAGTACTCACTGTTGACCTCAGTTTTGCACAACCCACCTCCATTAGGTTCTAAAAATTCTGGCATGAGGTTTAAAAATGTAGTTAGTTTCTTGCTTAGGAATCATCCCTCCTTTGAATCCTAGTAGTTGCAGCTCTGGTCCTAGGACTAGTACATCAGGTAGGGGAAATTAAAAAAAGGTCGAGGTGACATGGGGGAAGAAAGAAAAGAGTGTAATCACTATATCAGCATACTCCTCCCTTGGCAAGAATGTTGCGTAGTTATACCAGCATGCTCCCCACCCCCTCTTCCCAGATCAACTGGAAAACCAGAGGAAAATCTGGTGGGAACACTTCTTTAGTCCTACTCATGTTGAGTGTGAGTACAACACTCTCGTGAAGGTATGTAAGCCAGTCCTTTATGTTTGTATCTCCTCCTGTTTTAAGTTAACCAATGTTTTAATTGCCCTTTCTACTTCTCTATCAAACTATTACTCTGAGTAGGATATCTCTTTGCCCATTGCTGGACATTATGGGATATACAGTGTGTTCTTTGGTCTAAAGAAATGATTGGCATTATGTGCCTGAGAGGGTGCAAAGGAACATGTCTAGATTCAGACCATCTCTGCACTGCTGCATGTCCACTCACTGTCCATGTCCACTCATTGCATGACCACGTCAAGACAGCACATGAATGCTTATTGATTCCAGTCACGTTCAGAACCTGGAAGGCTGCTATTCTGATGGGCATGCACATGTCCTGCTGTAAATGTACTCCTCAAATTTCCATAGGGCTATGCCCCGTATGGCCATCCCTTTAATAGGCCAGGTTTCCATTACCCTCTTTGCTCAGTGTATGACCTAGCCATTGGTCATTGCCTGCGGAGTCAGTAAAAACCCAAACACGGGGGCTTTTACCACTGTTCAATTTTTTCATCACTGCTGCAAATGGCATTGCAGTTCAGCTCACCAAGCTGACTTGTTTTTACCTTTTTTAATTAGAGTTGGCAGCCTGCCAAACCAACATTTTTGTCCATTCACCTTGAAACTGTCATTCACAAACCATGCAGTTCTTGGTCAGTCAGTTGAGAGCTGTTCATAGGGCACTGTGGAATCTAGTAGCTCCTGGATATACCACAATTTCAGAGTCAGTTCTAGGGGAGAAGAGGCTCCCTGTGCATGAGTATCCTCTCCTTGTATTCCCCAGGTAGCATGATCTTGTATAAACCATTTTCATCTTACTATGATACTCTTCTGGGTATTGCCTTCCCCATCAGAGCTCTCTGACATCACCCAAGAAATCATGGTTATTTCAGGTTTCGAGATAATTTTATGTCCTTCAGTCATAGGGGTAGCTTCAATTAATGTCCCATAATAAGGTAGTAAATTCATTTCAAGTGGAAATTCTCTAGTCTAAAGTCCCAGTAGTTGTTGGGAGGTGCTCATAGGTTTTTGCTATAAGCCCTGTAAACACTCCCCTAAGCGCTATCTTTATCAAATGGAGAATTTGTCCCTGTCAGCACTCCAGCTTCTATTCTACAATACGTGAGCTCAGGGAATCCTACTGGTTCCTGTTGAGCATGTCCAGTAAATAGTGCTTGAAGGGTGGGTTTTACATGCCTTCTGTTTTACAGTACTATGTAAGGGAACATTCCCCAGTCAGGTAAAGGAGATGCAACTTCTTTACATAAAGTGTGTTAAACATTCCAACTTTCATAATCCTATCAACCTTTACATTTTTGTGTTGTAGTTCCAGGAACTTCTCCACTCCCAGACCATTTTACCTTCTCTTGTGCAGAAGGCTGTGGGTTCCCATCCAGGGGATTGAGCCAAGGGTCCTTGGCCTTTTTGTCAGTCTTTACCTTGATTGACCTACTTCAACATTGCCCCAAGCAATTGTTGGTCAGCTTTCACATTGTAGTCTCTTTCTTCCAGCCCCTGTCCTCCACTCCCAGAGAGACAGTGTCTTGCTGTGTCATCTCTGTCATCCAGGCTAGAATGCAGTAGTGTCATCACAGCTCACTGCAACCTCAAACTCCTGGGCTCAAGCAATCCTCCTGCCTCAGCCTCCAGAGTAGCTGGGATTATAGGCATGAGTCATCTCGCCCAGCCTTACCTCATTTCTTAAGAACCATCTACTCTGCTGGATCGAGTCTCATGATTCTTTCTTTTTTCTTCTTAGTTTCTTCCCTGTCAATGCTTTCTTTTTTTTTTCTTCCTTTTTAATTCAGTCTCCATAGAGACTGTCAAAAATTGCCAATGCCAGCTATATTTCAAGTCGTCATGGTTGGGTATTGGGAAAAGTTTTCAATTAGCAATAATCACGCCTCAGATAAACCTCATTGGTTACGATACTGCCACTGTGCAAAGCTCAATGCTTTATTTATTCACCTTGTTTCTTTTTTTTTTTTTTTTTTTTGAGACAGAGCCTTACTTTGTTGCCCAGGCTAGAGTGCTGTGGCGTCAGCCTAGCTCACAGCAACCTCAAACTCCTGGGCTCAAGCGATCCTCCTGCCTCAGCCTCCGGAGTAGCTGGGACTACAGGCATGCGCCACCATGCCTGGCTAATTTTTTCTATATATTTTTAGCTGTCCAATTAATTTCTTTCTATTTTTGGTAGAGACAGGGTCTCGCTCTTGCTCAGGCTGGTATTCACCTTATTTCTTAATAACTGCTTAAAAAATTTCCCCTTCCTGGGATGAGTCCTTTGACTTTCCCTTTTGTCTTTCCCCATTCTCTTGTTAAGTAACCTAATGTTTTTATTAGGTTTTTATTACCTTAGGTTACCTAATATTAGGTTATTAGGTTTTTATTACTTTAGGACCCATTAGGGAGAGCTGAGACAGCAAATTTGATAAGGCTCCCTGAACTTTCAGTTTTGCAGCAGTAAGATTACATGAGGTGCCCTTGCAAAACGGGCACCCATAACCACAGCAATTTACCATGACCTGGGTAATGGGAGTATTCAGCAGATGATCATGCTGGTCGTCATAAAGCTAGTCCCACATGGCTTGCATACAAAGCATGTTAGCTGCTTCATCTGGGGTGCTCTGCTGGCATTTATAAGGGGAGTTGGACAGTCCCCCTTCTCAGGGTAAACAGGCTTTACAGTGGCTTTTATCCAGTCCACCAGGCTGGGTGTTCCGTCGTGAATAACCTGGATGTAGCTATACATGATTGTTCCATAGTGAGCTATGGATCCTGTATCCACTCTGCAGCATTGAAGACCAAAGTTACTGCCCCTAAATTAATTACTCTCATAATTCATTTTGGTAGTAAAGATTCCTCAGGAAGCTGATGATACTGACCTATAAAATGTTCCTTCACACTGTACCCTCTAGTCTCAGTAGTTACTTGGTTTTTCCCTTCCTGCATATTGACCACCTTCTTGGTAATCACAGATCTTAGAAGTACTTTCTATTATCCTTGCATAATTTTTCCCTTATGGGTCCGCTTTGAGGCTAGTGGCCAAAGCTCAGACTCATTAAAATCTGAGGTTGATCTACCATCAAGGTCTGGCCCAGCATTCTCTTTTAATTTCATTTTAGCTGTCACAGATAACAACCAAGGGATTCAATATTTTACTTTTTTCTTATTAGTTTGTGTTTCCTTATGCGTCTAGTGAACCAACTCCCTGGGAGTTGGATCCACCTATAAATTAGTAACTGAATGCATGTAACACAGCTGAATCTTCATACCATGAGTGAGTACTTGGCCACCCAGGAATCAAGGTTTCTTCCTCCCCCACCGTTTGATCCTTTCTCTTCCCAAACCACGTTTTCATGAGCCAGGGCTATTCTAACAAATCCCATCACTGCTACCAAAACTGAGTGGAAAAAAAACACCCGAGTTTTTTCTATTCTCTTACTCAGCAACAGCAATCAACACAGAAGATATCTGTGACCAAATGTGAGGAATTTCTCCCCACCAACAAATAAGCAATCAGTTCTGCGGTAGACACCCGCTAGGTGTCCTCTAATTCAATTCTGACACAATCTACCTGAAGATAGCAACAGATCCTACAGGGTTCAGAGAGCTTCTAGATAGCTGAACAGGTGCAGTTTTACAGGAAGGTGAAAAAGAACATCCACATTGGGGGAGAGTATACACTCCAACTCCACAGAGACAGAAGTACCCTTCAAGACCTCACCTTATGTATCTTTTCATCTGACTGTTTATTTGTATCCTTAAAAATAACTTTTGTAATAAACCAGTAAATTGTGTTTCCTTAAGTTCTGTGAGCTGCTTTAGCAAATTAATCAAATCCAAAAAGGGGGTCATGGGAACCCCAACTTTTTTTCCTTTTTTTCTGAGAACCCCAACTTTAAGCTGGTTGGTCAGAAGTTCTGGAGGTCTGGACTGCAACTTTTGTTTGTGGATGGGATTAAAGTTTTTGGGACTGAGCCCTCAACCTGAGATCTGATGCCATCTTTAGGTAGATAATGTAGGGGCCAAGGAAAAACTTCCCCTTCATTCTCTGAAATTTCACTGAAAAATCATTTCACAAAAGGAAGTTAATAGGAGAAATGGCATACAAATTTATTAATATGCACATAGGAGAGAACCACAGAGTGATTACCCTCACCCCCCAGTAGGGTTCAGAAGCTTATTTACCATTTTGAGGTATAGAAAGAATGGGGGCTTGAATCTTGGTAAAACAGGTTATCGTGGCAAAGTAGATTATGGGAGGAGGAGAAGAGGCCTGGCTAGCAAAGGTGATCTTGTTATATAGAAGAAACCTCACAGGTAGCAACTCTCCTAGATGGTGAATCTACCTGAAGATAGCAATAGGTCTTCAGATCTTTAAAGGAACAGACTCTCAGTTAATCTTTTCTAGGCCAGGACTAGGAAAGACCTCAGAAAACCTGGCTGTATCAGTGCAGATTTTCTCTACAGATGCAGATTTCCACCACAAAAACACCTTTGCAGGGCTACTTCTGTTTGTAGGCCCTCTGAACAGCTATCTCCAAAATACATCAAAAAAGTATATTTTGGGGTGAAATATTTTGATTTCCTTCCATAATGTTGGAATTGAATTACAGGACACCCAGCTGGTGTCTGCTGCAAAATTGATTTATTGTTGATGGGTAGAAATCCCCCACATTTGGTCACAGAAGTTTTCTGTGTTGATTGTTGAGTGAGAGAACAGTAAAAAAACAGTTTATGTTTTTTCCACACAAGTTTACCTTTTTGGTTCTTCAAAGATTCTCTCATTCTTCTTTGATTGTGGAGCCTAGTATTAAATATAACATTTAAGTAAGAGTCTGATCAAATGCTAAATTTGTTGGGTTTGGTGATCTTAGTCCATCCAGTGTTTTGCTGACTCAAAACCATCCTTTTTTTTTTTCCATTATAGTCCCACCCACGTGAAATATATGTGGACTTTACTAAGTGAACAAAGAATTTTTTACTGGCTGTTTTGCTTCTCTAAGGTTTTAACTATGCCTTTGTGTCAACCAAAATACTATTTTGTCCATTTTATTTATTTATTTTATTTTTATTTTTTTTTTTTTGAGACAGAGTCTCACTGTGTTGCCCCGGCTAGAGTGCCGTGGCGTCAGCCTAGCTCACAGCAACCTCAAACTCCTGGGCTCAAGGGATCCTCCTGCCTCAGCCTCCCAAGTAGCTGGGACTACCGGCATGCGCCACCATGCCCGGCTATTTTTTCTATATATTTTTAGTTGTCCAGTTAATCTCTTTCTATTATTTTAGTAGAGACGGGGTCTCGCTCTTGCTCAGGCTGGTTTCGAACTCCTGAGCTCAAACGATCTGCCCGCCTCGGCCTCCCAGAGAGCTAGGATTACAGGCGTGAGCCACCGCGCCTGGCCTATTTTCCATTTTGAAAAATTACTGTAATTTGTGATTTCCAAGATAGTTTTCATAATTAAATAGGATACTTTCAGGTTTAGGGTATCTTTAGAATAGTCTCATTATAAGCTTGCTATTATGAGGAACTTCAGACTTTTATTCATACCTCAATTTCTACCATTAATTTTTAAATCGAATTATGTATGGCTAACGTCTTAGGACTGTGGGATGTGGTGGTGGTAAAAATTACCTCTGATAATAGTAGATCCCAGCTAATTGTTTCTTTTAACTCTGTGTGTCTTTTTGCAATCAAGAGCTTCTAATTTGGCTTCAAAAATAAAAGTTCTACCTATTAAATGTCTCTTTATCAAATAACAGTACTGCAAATTGATATAACTTCTGCTAACCTCATGGGATATGCCTCTAGTTTTTCAAATTTTGCGGTTTACAAAGAAAATGGTCTGATTTGGCAAGCATGCCTATCTTGTCTTCTTTTTGTTTTAAAAACATAGAAAGCAGTTTCCTCCTTCGTTTTTTTTATAATAATAATTTCTTTATCCCTTTCTGTCTCCAGCTTCTTGAAACTGTTTACCTCTTGGGGCATTCTTTTTTTCAGGTCCTTCTGTGTTCGAAGGACAGACCTTTTGCTTACATTACACATAAACATCTGGCCTGCTTACCACATACATCCCTCTTTTAAGCCACAGTTAAATTTGGGGGAAAATTATTTCAGAATCATTGAATGAAATTCATGTTATTGTTTCTTCTAAAAGAAATGTAACGATCTAGAAAAGTAAATTTTTTACTTAAAGAATACTGTCATTGTATTATACATTTCTTAGATTTGTTTGATAGACATAAATTCCATTTTGTCTAAAACTAGTTAGGTTTGGTTCTGAAGTTCTCTTTTCAAAGCTAATGTAATATTAGATTCAACCTCTTAAAGCTCTAGGAAAATCTTTAGGGTATCTGTAATGACAAATTTATGCTTACTTAAAATGGATTCTTTCTTATGAAGTATGTTCAGTGGAGGTTAATTTCATTTTTCAACCAGTAATGAGCCCGAGTGTTGACGTTTTGCTATTTTTAAACAGGTCAGAAGACATCTCTAACCCAAGAAACAGAGCTATTGGAATCCTTACTTCAGGAGGTGGAGCACCAGGTGATTAAATATTAAATGTAATGAAATAGTCTTTATCCTTTTTTGTCCATATGCTTTAAAAGTTGTTTTTTTTCCCCAGAGATTGTTCATGTGAAATCAAAAGATCTGTGGATCTAGGTGGTATAATGGGAATTTTTATGAAATAGGAATCAGCTGATTCTCCTCAAGTTTTCTGTTCATATTTGAGAACTACATTAATAAGATTTATTTTGCTTTGTAAGAAGAGAATTATTTTTACTGAGAATAACCCATGGAAATTGTAAATCTACATAAAGTTAAAATCTCCCCACATTGCGACTTGAGTGTGGCTTTGAGATACTATATTGTTGCAAATTTCTTAAATATAGTGATTCCTATGTAAAATTTTAGAATTATATTTATTGCTGGGCTCAGTGGCTCACACCTGTAATCCTAGCACTTTGGGAGGCTGAGGTGGGAGGATTGCTTTAGACCAGGAGTTTGAGACCAGCCTGAGGAAAAGCGAGACTCCCTCTCTACAAAAAATAGAAAAATTAGCCAGGTATGGTTGTGCGTGTCTGTAGTCCCAGCACTTTGGGAGGCTGAGGCAGAAGGTTCATTTCAGCCCAGGAGCTTGAGATTGCAGTGAGCTACGATCACACCATTGCATTCTAGCAACCCAGGCGACAGAGCAAGACCCTCTCCAACCAAAAAAAGGAAAAAAAAAATTTGTTGAGGAAATATCAAATGCCAAATAGATAGAAAGCATTGCTTTAGTCGTTTGGAATACAGCTGTGAACAAAATGGCAAAAATTCTGTCCTCATAGTATTGTTTATATTTTAGATTAGTCATGGGTGAGTATGAAGCATAGTAAATGAGTAAATATATGATATTGCGTAAATATTTGATATATTCACTTGTCTTGAACTTGTTTGGAATTCTTGAACTTCTCTCTATGCCTTATACACAGGTGCCTCATGAGATTGTTTTCTTAATCATCCTGGAGATTCGCTTTGCTTCTTCCCTGGGTTGAATCCCATGTTTCCCGATTCCCATGGCTTTTACTCTTTTGGGTTACTTATTTGTTTTGTATCACACTTCCCTCAGTAGCTTTCAAGGAAGGGTAATCAGAATAAATTTTTCTTTACTGCATGTCTGAAACTATTTTTATTTATCTATACACTTGATTGACAGTTTGGCTGGTAGGATTCAGTACACAAATATTTACTAAATCTTCTTGTATTTTCATCAGTACTCCCTTTCTTAATTGTACATATTGTTTTCCTAGTTGAGAGATTTTATTTTGTCCCCTCTAGAAAATAAACTTCCAGCCTTCTGTTGAAGTGATGGGGCAATTTTAGACCAGCTGTGGTGGAATAGGGGTTGAGGATTTATATGTTATGTTTTTCTTAAACAGCTTTATTGAGGAATGATGAACATAAAATACACTGCATTTTTTTTTATGTATGTATGTATGTCAGGGTTTTGCTTTGTCGCTAGGCTGGAGTGGAGTACAGTGATGGGTACAGTTCACTGCAGCCTCAAACTCCTGGGCTCAAGCGATCTTTTATCCTCAGCCTCCTGAGTAGCTGGGACTATGGGTGTGCACCACCATGCCGGGCAAATGAAAAAAATTTGTTTTGTAGAGACAGAATCTCGGCTATGTTGCCTAGGCTGGTTTCAAATTCCTGAACTCAAGGGATCCTCCCCTCTTGATCTCCCAAAACGCTAGGATTGCAGGCATGAGCCATGCACCTAGCCAACTGCATGTATTTAAAGTTCACAATTTGATAAGTTTTGATGAATGTGTCTATCTGTGAAACCTTAACCATAGTGATAGTGAACATATATATGTCCCAAAAATCTCCTTGTGCCCTTTTGTACTGTTTTCTTCCACCCTTCCCTCTTCATGCAACTGTTGATCTGCTTTCTGTCATTATAGATAAATTTGCATTTTCTAGGGTTTTATATAAAGAATTATACTATGTACTCATTTTATGTCTAACTTCTTTCAGCAAAATCATTTTGAGATTTATTCATGTTGCTGTGTGTATCAGTAATTCTTTCATTGCTGAGTAGTATTCCATTGTATGTATATACCACAGTTTGTCTATTCATTCAGCTGTTCATGATCATTTGGGTTGACCCTAAACCCAAAAATTCAGTCTTGGGTTGTTACAGATAAAGCTGTTACACATAAATGTTGAGGTACAGATCTTTACATGGATGTATATTTCTTTTTCTCTTGGATCCACCTAAGATGGAATGGCTCAGTCAAATGGTAGGTGTATGATTAACTTTTTAAGTAACTGCGGTAGTTTTCTGAAGTAATTGTACCATTTTTGTATTCCTATCTGTAACAGTACCAGTTTCTCCTGACAAGGATGTGGTGTAGTCTTTTTTATTTTAGCCATTCTCATAAGAATATTTAATTGTGGCCTTAATTTGTATTTGCCTAGTAACTAATGATGTTGAGCTTCATTTCTTGAAATTAAATTTATCATCCATACGTCTCGTTTGTTGAGGTGTCTGTTCAGATCTTTTGCCTGTCATTTTATTGACTTGTTCATTTTCATGTTGGATTTCTAGAATTCTTTGTATAAGATATATATCTTAAGATATATAAGATATTTATATTTATATCTGATAAAGTCCTTTATCAGATGTATACTTTGCAAAGATTTTACTCAAGTCTCGATTTGTCTTTTCATTTTCTTAAAAGTGTTTTTTCGAAGAGGAAAATATTTTAATTTTATAAAGTCTATCAATTCGTTCTTTTGGTGTCATATTTAAGAAACCTTTACCTAACCCAAAACCACAAAGATTTTTCTCCTGTGTTTTCTTTCAGAAACTTCATTGTCTTAGGTTTGATATCTAGGTCTGGGGTCCATTTTGAGTATTTTTATACATGAAGTGTGGATCCGAAGTGTCTTTGGTTTGGATGTATGGCTGTCCAGTTGTTCCAGCACCATTTGAGTATCCTTTCTCCACTGAACTGCCATTGCATCTTTTTTTTTTTTTTTTTTTTTTTAAAGAGTCAGAGTCCCGCTCTGTTGCCCGGGCTAGAGTGCCGTGGCATCAGCTTAGCTTATAGCAACCTCAGACTCCTGGGCTCAAGCAATCCTTCTGCCTCAGCCTCTCATGGACTGTAGTCCCAGGCATGCGCCACCATGCCCAGCTAATTTTTCTATATATTTTTAGTTGTCCAGCTAATTTCTTTCTATTTTTAGTAGAGACGGGGTCCCACTCTTGCTCAGGCTGGTCTCAAACTCCTGACCTCCAGCTATCCTTAACCTCGGCCTCCCAGAGTGCTAGGATTACATGCGTGATCCACTACACCAGGCCACATCTTTTTAAAAAATTAGTTGTCCACATACAAGTGGACTCTCTGTTCCATTCCATTGATTTGCTGGTTTTCATGCCAGTACTACACAATTTTGATTATTACAGCTTTAAGTGTGAGCTCTCCAACTTTGTTCTTTTTTTCTAGAATTGATTTGGGTATTTCATATCTTGTGCATTTCCGTATAAATTTTAGAATCAGCTTGTAAATTTCTATGAAAAAAACTTTCTGGATTTTGATTGGAATTGTATTGTATTTGTAGATCAATTTGGGGAGAAATGATATCTTAACAATACTGAGTCTTCATTGCATGAAGATTTGTCTGCCCTATCAGTTGTATCTCTCCATTTATTTAGGTCTTCTATAATTTCTTTCAGCAGTATGTTGTAGTTTTCAGGGTTCAGGTCTTCCATGTATTTTGTCAGATTTATTTGGTATTTCAGATTTTTTTTAATGCTATAGTAAGTGATTATTTTTTTAATTTCAATTTCTGATTGCTTATGGCTATACAACTGATTTTTTGTATATTGATTTTGTATCCTGAAGTGTTGCTAAATTCATTTATGCATTCCGATAGCTCTTTTGTAGATTGCTTGGATTGTCTATAGGTAGTCTTGTCATCTCTGAATAAAGTCAATTTTCTTTCCAGTTTGGCTGCCTTTTATATTTTCTTGTCAGATTGCACTGGATAAAACCTCTAGTACAATGTTGATTTAAGTATGATGTTAGCTGTGGATAATTGTAGATGTTCTTTATCAGGTTTAGGAATTTCCTTCTATTCCTATTTGATTAGAGTTTTTATTATGAATGAATGTTGGTGTAGTGTGTTCCGGGTGCTATAGCTCAATACCATATACTACATGGTTTATAAATAAGAGAAATTTATTTCTCACAGTTTTGGAGGCTGGGAAAAGACAAAGGTGCCAGCAGGTTCAGTATCTGGTAAAAGTCTACTTCCTACTACTTAATGTGTTCTCACTTGGTAGAAGGGATAAACTAGCTCTTTGGGGTCTGTTTTATTAGGGCACTAATTCCAATCCTGAGGGGTCTACCTTATCAACTCTCAAAATCCCACCTTCTAATACTATCTCTTTGGGGGTTAGGATTCCGTATGTGGATTTTGGAAGGACATAGCATTCAGTCGTTTGCAGTTGGATTTTGTGAAATTCTTTTTCTGCATCTATTGAGATCATGTTTTTTTCATTTTTAGTTCTTAATACAGTGACTTACATTGTTTTGTTTTTTTTAAAATAGTAAACCAGCCTTATATTCCTGGGATAAAACCCCCAGTTTGGTTGATGTATTTTCCTTTTATTTTATTGTGGGATTTGATTACTGTAAATTTTGTTTAGAATTTTTGCATCTTTGTGCATTAGGGATATGCACTGTTGTTTTCTTTTCTTCAAATCTCTTTATCTGGCTTTGGTATCAGAGTAATCCTGGCCTCAGAGGTGTTTTAAATTGTATCTTCAGTTTCCTGGAAGAAGTTGTATAGAATTGGTATGGTTTCTTCTGTAAATGTTTTATAGAATTCACCAGTAAAGCCATTTGAGCCTTGTTTTCTTTTTTTTTTTTTTGAGTCAGAGTCTGGCTCTGTTTCCCAGGCTAGAGTGCCGAGGCATTAGCCTAGCTCACAGCAACCTCAAACTCCTGGTCTCAAGTGATCCTCCTGCCTCAGCCTCCCGAGTAGCTGGGACTACAGGCATGCGCCACCATGCCCAGCTAATTTTTTCTATATATATATTTTTAG
>NW_012148452.1:2220848-2221604 GCF_000956105.1 Propithecus coquereli
TGAGCCACCACACCCGGCCTGTCCGTTTTATTTTTAACTTGTTTTAAATAAGAGCAAATATCTTTGAGATTGAATATTCTGATATTATTTTATGAATTGTTTTTACATTATAACTCTATACTAGCCCATTTTTAGTTTTTTTTCCCCAGATCCACCGGCAAGTGGTCTTAAAAATCATTCTTTCAGGTTGAACAGCACAGTTCGTTCACACAGTGGAGCAATTAGAAGAAACCTGTAGGCATTGTTTATACCAGTTACAATACCACTTAAAGATTCCATGTAGGCCAGGTGTTGGATGTGGTGGCTCATGCCTGTAATCCCAACACTGTGGGAGGCCAAGGCAGGAGGATCACTTGAGGCCAGGAGTTTGTGACCAGTATGGGCAACATAGTGAGACCCTGTCTCTACAAAAAATTTTAAAAAATTAGCCAGGCATGGTGGCATGTGCTTGTAGTCTTAGCTACTCAAGAGGCTGAGGTGGGAGGATAGTTCGAGTGCAGGAGTTTGAGGCTACAGTAACCTATGATTGTGCCACTGCACTCCAGCCTGGGCGACAAAGTGAGACCCCATCTCTTAAAAAAAAACATCATTTATATAAATGAAAATCATAATTGTTCTTAGGCTCTCAATCTCAGTCATTTTTTGAGAACTTTAGATGGTCTTTAAGATTCCTTTAAGTTCATGAAGCCATGTAGAATACTAGAATATTGGTATGGGTTAGGAATTTTTAAATCGAGGGCTTCTTCAATGTTAATG